>NC_065529.1:2063682-2088808 GCF_006386435.1 Epinephelus moara
CGCTGCGAGGGTCATAAGGACAGAGGGATGTCGTATGCTGTAAAGCCCTGTGAGGCAAATTGTGATTTGTGATATTGGGCTTTATAAATAAAATTGAAATTGAATTGAAATTGAAATGTCCATGTTTTCACAGACATGGGTGTGAAGTGTAAGAGAAACTTGACTGGTGCATGGAGGCACACAACCGTGAGGCGGTAATTCTACTAAATGCTGCCAGCAGATATCTGTGGTTACTGCTAGTAATCTGGAGCCATAACACAGAGAGCAGACTGCTAATGAAGACTACTGTCCACTCCATCAAATGTCTTTACTGCATCATGGAGCTCCTCTGCTCCTTCCACTACATGGCTGTTCACATCCAACAATTACCACAGCCTGCTGCACTTGCCAGCTGATTTTCTTTCCACATATCAATTGATATATTGCACATCTCCCAAGTTAACTGAACTTTTATTCAACATTCCACTCTGCTGATTCAGCACAGCTAATTTGGTCCTGTGCCTGCGTTTTATTCTCCTCCATTTTGTTTTGAAATGGTTGATAAGTGATGCATCAAAGACAGTGAAGTCTATCCAAAACCTACTGCACCCATTCAGCAGTAGTGTGTTTTACACCCCTTAGGTCAAATACCATCTACTGAGAGTTTGTGAAGAAAAGGTGAGACCTTTCACTACAGGAGTGATACAATGAGAGCAAACTCTGCAGCTCCTGTACAGAGCCACAGAGATCATTTAGTGGGTATTAAGTTGCAGCAGTCATTTATAGGCTGCTGCAGAAGGGGGCTGCAGCCAGCTGGTGGAATGCGAACATACGCTAGCATTACACACTGAAGCTAGGAGGGATTTTACTCCTTGTCTGGTCCACTTAGCAGCTGGCCTTACTTGGTAATGCTGGATAAGTCTCTGCCCTGCTCTCAACAAAAACAGCTGGCTGTGTCTACTTCTACAAAGGCTGAACAAAAGAAGGGAAATGGAGCAGTGTCTTTAGTAACCCAACCTCAAGGAGAAAGAGTTAGTCACTTTTCCTCCGGAGCAAGAAACGACTAGTACATGATTTGTGGTCAAGTGAAGACAGAGGGAAGGAAGGGCATGAGTGGATGCTGTAGGACTGCTGCTCCTCTCTCACACAGACAAGTTGCCATAAAACATTTGGGTCTTTTTTACCTCTCTGCCTCTCATCAGAGAACGTAACCAGTCCAAACTTAAAGTTTCTAGCCTGACGATGTCAAGGACATGTGGAATCTAATGTGGAAATACTGCATTTCAGTTCGGACAATAAGGTAGGAGGATCCTGTTCTAGAGCTCTAAATCATGATGGTTGTACCGCTGGGAAAGTCATCAGGTTTATGCTGGTCTGTGTGCTGGGGAATACTCATTCTGTGTTTGATATATTTGACACCTGTACAAGATCTGGAGCTGGACGCGACATTTCTTAGATGGAAAACTTGCAGAGCTGGTCATGTTTAAAACACAAGGTTTTATGGTTTGCTATCGGAGGTTGTATTTAAAGGGACATTGTGTAACATTTTCAGTTGTTTATTGGCAAAAATCGATGTCTGCATTCATAAATATGTCATCACTGGTGTACTATTACCTCCACCAATAATCTGACTTATTCTCGTAAAAGGAGAATTTCAGATTTGTTTGTACATTGTGCGGGAAAGTCGTCTGGGGGGTTCCATAACGTTTTGCCATCTTGAGAATACATCCGCCAGAAAGGGACATACAACCCCGCCTTCGGCATTTTCGTTGAGAGCCAGGCCAGCGCTGCGTGACTGAGAAGCCGAAGGAGAGGAGCAAGAGGCGCTTCGCTACTACCCCGGCACTACTGCAGCATAACAAAGTCCCACTCTTTGAGCATAATGCAGGATCATACATATGCAGCATCACAGGAGACAGAATCCTCGTCGCCAAGAAAGCGCAAAAGGGAATCAAAAAGGCAACGTGACCGGCAAATTCAAAAAACGAGGGTCAACATTGGGGTAGCCTTTTCCAGGTGGAAAGAGCTGCTGAAGGAGAAAGGTAATGCAATCAGAGCTAACAGCGCTAACAGCGCTAACAGCTAACAGTGTTAACAGCGTTAACAGCTAACAGCGGCACTGGCCGCTAACAGCTGTTAGCCGCACTGTTAGCCGCACAGTGAAACGAAGAGAGGGATGAGGTGTGTGAGGTTGAGTCACTTGTCAGTTGTCAAAAGACAAGATGTGATTGGTTTGTTTCGATTTACACCCGCACCAACAGTCCTACATTGTAAACACAGCCAGCATGGTGAGAAGGGGGTTTGTCAACTTGCATTGCGTGTGTCTGTGTAGGAGCCTGAATGATGACTCCATGAAGTATCAGATGACATGGTTTCATCGATGTATTCATAGCTTTTTGGTACACAGCGTCTACCGTTGTTGCAATGCGCCTTTGAAACAGTGAGGCGCTAGAGTGCGCTATCCATTTGAATGCAATATATGATTTCAGCGTTAGATGGGAGAGATTCCTACACACTGTGGCTTTAAGTGACTGTTAGGAACTCTTAATTTTTGCCCTAATAAAAACTGCAAAAAGCTAATTTGTTTGACAGCTGTGATATTGATCATCATCTAATATGTCAAGATGAAACCTGAAAGTTGGTTCCGTTTTGTTTACAACAGCAACATCTGTTATTTTTTGCTTTTTTGTTGTTTTGTCCAACTAATAGTCCAAAAACCTAAATGTATTTAACTAACAATAATATCACATGAAAAAAAGTTTAATATTGTCACAGCTGGATTCAGATAATATTTGGCATTGTTGCTTGACAAATGCCTTAAACTAGATTATTTTTAGTGTTCTGAAGAAGCAAATTTGGTCGCTAATTTGCACACAAAAAAGTGTTTTTATCCCACAAAATAATCATCTAATGACCTTCTGGGGGTCCCAAATTCTGACTTGACCTCCTGTGACCCTGCACCCTCATATGAAGACATGACATTTTGGGTTTTCTTCACCTTTTACTTCATTCTGCTTAACTTAGATCTCTTGTCCTCATTTGTAGACATTTTATGAATCTTCTAGTGGTTGTAAGACCACAATACACAAATCCATGTAAAAACAAGGTGGCAGCCATCTTTGCCAAGTCAGTCTACAGCCCATCCTGACACAAAAGTGGATAAGGTCTGAAACCTGATCACATTTTATGGATAAAACTTGCTTACATATACTTAATAATGTTTGTACTTTAATATGAAATACAAATTTGACCAATTTTAGCAAACGTAACAAGCTAAGATATTGTTTATTAGGAAGTACTCATGTTGAGGACATTGGGACTTTGTTTTTGTCTCGTTTGAGGACATTGAGACTTTATTATTGTCTCGTTTCAGGACATTGGGACTTTATTATTGTCTAGTTTAAGGACACCAGGACTCTATCACTGTTTTGTTTATTTTCTGGACTAATTGTTTAAAATCTGGTGAAGGAAATTCATGCTACAGTAGATGACATGAAGGTGATTTGCTATACTTGTTACACACAACACTTGTTATTCCCATATTGCTTTCAACAACAAACTGTTGTATCTGTGTTCTTTAGAACAGTATATCAGTTCAAACAGGCCATGAGAGATGGTGTAGGGGACAGGTTAAAGCATTAATGGTTCCACACAGTAATTTCACCACAGCAGGGCGAAAAGTAGTGGCCACTGTGGCCAGAGCAGCCTAGTGTGAGCAGTAGCCACTCATCATTCATAAACTCAGATGGTCTGTAATTCCAGTCTCCTTTGTTGGCCAGCTACAGCTTGGAGTTCATGCCTTAATACAGAAATGTTCCTCCCTCTCAGCCAGTCCAGTCATTTTATTGAATTTCTATCCCTGTCTGGTACAGCACACTGTCTTGTGTAAGCTGGCCATCAGACATTTCCTGTCTCTGCTGATTTCTCATGAATGCCACAGTTACATGGTTTTTCCTCTTGGCTTGGAGTTCCCTCTGTTTGCTCTGCTAAAAATGACTACATAGTCATTCACACATGTACACAGGACCTAGAGGCTGGAGTTAAACATGTGGTGTTTTTAAATAGCTACCTTAAATGATCCTCTTCCATATTTACAGCTCACTGATGTTTAGTGTCCCCACACAGCATGAGTAGCTGCAAAGCTGCATTAGTTCATTTTCATTCATTTTCATTGTGCAGCAAGTTGTAAACGCAGTGATGAAATATTATTAGCTCATAAAGTTGTTTAGTCTAACATATTAGCAAACAGTTGCCTATTTACACTTTCAGCCAACATGGAGACACCTTAGCATTGACTGGTCTCCAACAAATCCTACTAACTGCTCCACTGTGTTCACAAGCTGCTCGCTAACTCTAACTGCCATGTGTTTGCAGTTGAGCATGTAGTCTACAGTGCCTTTATTAGAACTTGGTAGCTAAGAACATCTTTCTCTTGCTATGGCTGGGAACAGGTGATGAGAGTGGAGTTTTCAGGCCAAAAACCAAAACAATTCAATTAAATTTTTCAATTTTATTTATAAAGTCCAATATCACAAATCACGATTTGCCTCAGAGGGCTTTACAGCATATGATATCACTCTGTCCTTTGGACCCTCACAGCGGATAAGGAAAAACTCCCAAAAAATACCCTGTAACGGGGGGAAAAATGGTAGAAACCTCAGGAAGAGCAACTAAGGAGGGATCCCTCTTCTAGGATGGACAGATGTGCAATAGATAAGCTGTTTAAGTTTAAGTTTATTTAAAGGGCCAAAATGCAACTTAGAGCTGGTTGGAACTGTGGATCCATTAATGATTGGTTACTACAGCTTTACAGTCTACTTTCTTATTTTACTTCATTCATTCAGCCTGACATTGTGTTCATGTTTGCTGATTTCTGTTTAAGAACAGGCATTATTATGCCTCCGCCCTGGCGATAGCCGCAGCTGCAGGCATTATCTTTTCGGGTTGTCCGCCTGTACATCCATCTGTCTGTCCAATGCTTTAGAACGCGATATCTCAAGAACAGATCAAGGGAATTTTCTTAAATTTGGCACAAACATTCACTTGGACTCAACAATATAGTGATTAGTTTTTGATGGTCATAGGTCAAAGGTCAAGGTCACTGTGACCTTGTCTGTCTTATTCTAGTGAATGCGATATCTCAAGAACACAGTGGCGGAATTTCTTTAAATTTGGCAAAAATGTTACTTGGACAAAAGGATGAACTGATTTTGGTGGTCAAGGGTCAAAGGTTAATGTTGCTGTGACCTTATGTCCATCTCATTCTCATAAAAGCAATATAGCAAGAGAATTTCTTCCAGTTTGTTCACTCGAACTCATTATATTTTGGTGGTCAGAGGTCAAGGTCACTGTGACCTTGTCTGTTTCATTCTTGTGAATGCAATATCTCAAGAATGCTTTAATGGAATTTCTTTAAATTTGACATAAACGTGGACAATTGGACTGAAGAATAAACTGATTAGAAATTTGTGTTCAAATGTCAAGGTCACTGTGACCTCACAAAATATAATTTGACCATAACTCAAGAAATGCTTATTATGACAAAACTTCACACAAATGTCTAATAGGATAAAATAATTAAGTCATGGCATTTTATGTTTAATGTTTAATGGTTAAAGGTCACCTTCACATCATAATGTTCTGCATAAGACACTTTTCTTTGTGGTGACACTAATTTTGGGTGTCCACCTTGAAACTGTGCTGATTGTATACTTGTTTTTTTTTTTAAATATTTATCTCCGTTGCCCTAACCAATCAGCAGTGAGTGACATACCAGGGTAATGTTTAGTGGACACAGGGGCTGCAGTAGTGATATTCAGGTGCAGTTAATGCATTTCACAGTGAGTGGAGACATACACTGATTAAAGAGTTGTTGTTTTTTGTAAGTCAACTTGCAACAACTTGTGCAGCTAAGCTGATCTCATTTATGTTGTCCCCAATTTTATATTGTCATTTTTCCTGTTTTTTTTTTATGGATGGAGCTAGGTAGCTTGCTAGCTATATAGAAAGATGACACACTAATTCTTTATTCTTTCTGCAAAGTTCTGATCGGTCAACTCAAACAACTGGCATAATTTTAGACCCAGGCCTATTTGAGGAGCTTGACTGATCAGAGATGTTGGGCATGATTTAGAGATCTGCAACTGGGCTGTGTTGATGATGTTTGATCGAATGTGACTGACAGTGGTATCTCTCTGTCAACATAGGCAAAGCAACCTTTGCAGAGGCTTACATCTAAATATTTCTGTACTCCAACACAACAAACTCTTACGGGCAATCCTCTGCCCAACTCTCGCCAATGTTTCCACCATTGTATTCCTGCAGCAAGTCATCTGTCACAAGGTTTTGGAATGAGACTTGTCCTTGAGCGAGACTTGGTCAGACTTGGTTACACACAATAACAAAACAGAATAGATACTCATGATAATACCCTGAGCCTGTCAGTGGCAAAAACAAGCAATTTAGTGGACATACATGACGATGCATAATGGCCCCGAGTGGTAACATTGCAGCCTGTTTCACAGCTGCTGGCTGCAGCGCTCTTTTCCAAAACTAGGCCAGTTTCAAAAAACTTTGGTTTCATGTTGGACTTCATCACTCATAAGCAGTAGCATGAAGCATAACTACTGTTCACTGCGTGCTTTACACACCTAAGCCATTTCAGTGTTATTGTTAAGACCGAGTGACAGATTGACCCTTTGACTGCACTCCTCTCTGAGTGAGGGGTCACACTGAACAGTGTCATCTGCCTGCACCACATTCCTGAGGAAAGGAGTCATACCTCAATAACTCTCCTCTCCTCATATGCAGGTCTCGCTCTCGTCTGACCCAGAGAGTAGAGTGGAATGGAGTAAGGGAACCTGATGTGGCCATTCCCACTGGAAGCCTAAATAGCACAAAGTATTATTTATTTAACTCAGAGACAAGACTTAAAGCTGCCAGTTATAGGTGACCTACCTGCCTGTTTGTCTGCCTCCTGTGCTACCAGCCTCCCTGAGGAGAGGAAGTACTGATCTTGGCTGAACCTCACAACAAATTGTCTGCTGTCTTGACAAAAACTTCAGCCTCATACAGCTTCCTGGCAAGCAAGCAAAGGCAGCATATCAGAGCAGGCGGTTTGTCGATGAGCAGTCTGGCGCATGATAGCTACACCTGGATTAGGGCTGGGCGATGCCGATATGGCCTAAAAAAAAAAAATCTCCTATTTTTTCACAACAAATCCGATTCACGATTTAAATAAATCAATCAACCATATCTCTTCCAAGATGGTAGGTTGTTTTTTGGCAGTGGTGCTGGGGCTGCCACAGTCTTGTTCATTTCGTAGTGAGCAACACCTCTCCCACTCGGCAGTATGCCTCTGTTTGAGGTGCTGCAGTAAATTGGTAGTACTGCTACCTTAGGTAGCAACAGCCTTCAAACACACTTTGCAGCGGGGTGCTGTTGTTCTGTGTCTGACGCCACAAAACCGAACCAATTCCAAATAACTGAAGACACAGTTCTTCCCCACTCGCCGCCATGTTGTTTGTCTATCAAGCACCCGGGGGGGAGGGGTGAGCCCACTCTGAACTACGGGAGCTCAGCGGGGAGCGTCAGTGGCGGATGTTAAAGAGAAGCTCGATTTTCATTAAAACAAATCAACCTAAACTACAAATTCGAATTAATCGATTTATCGCCCAGCCCTAACCTGGATTCTGTCTGTGTTGTGAGGTAGGGCTGACCTGACCTTCCAACTAGCCTGCACTTTAAAGGGAAAGTCATTTCTGCTTACTGCTCCATTAGGAATTAGAGGGCCTGAGCTCCTTGAGAAAACACAGCAGTCAGTCAGCTATCAGGGCTCTCTCTGTGCTGTAGCTGCTGAGGAGTGGCAGCAGCTTCTTAGGAGGAGCCTCTTGCTTTCCTGCTCTGCTGTAGCACACCTGAGGCTCACAGTCAGGAGGTGGAGAGGAGCCTTACCACAACACAAAGCGCAGCAAGGGGAGAGCTGAAGACTTATGGTGAGTGTGGGTCTGATTCACTGGTGATCAGTTGGATAGACTATGCAAGGAAAGACAGATATTATTAGACCTTTTCTGGCTCATGTTCTTAAATCATGTGAAAGACTTTTTATACTTGCTGAGAAAAGTGCATGCTGGATTCTCTCATGTTCTATGTCAGGACATTTATCAGTGAACCTGGCATCTGTGTTCAATTGATTACAAGGTCACTTTATTTCAGCTGCCATTCATCTGCAATTTCACACTTTTGGCCTTCAGCATGTCAGGAATTATCTTCATTGGCTTGTCAGATCTGGTGTGTGTCCCTGCAGTTACACACACAGCAGGTCAGCCAACAGGATATAACGAATAAATTCTGTCACTGTCTCTTTATGTTTCATCTATGAAATTCTCTTACTTTTGAAGATTTTAAACAGAGGATACTCAGGAAGCTCAGCAGAAGGTACTTCTTTAATGTTGCTTGTTTGACTATGCAAGTATTGTAATCAGCTGTTATAAATATTTCAGCGTTGTGGTGTCTTATTTCCACCTGTCATTTGATTTGAGTTCTTTCCCAGACTCTCAGTAGGTTTGTAGTGTGGTTCACTAGCAAGAACCACGTCACAACAATATGTCGTTTAAAGGTTTAATGGAATACAGGAGTTACTGAATGTTGAGAATAGATGAATGGATGTGGGTGAGGTAGAGGGAAGATGTCATCTGTTAGGCTGGTCTGGGAGGATGTAGTGGGAGACCGGGCGGAGGGAGACTCAGTGTGGGGGTTCCGTCTCAGGCATATATATCCACCCGAGCTGATCACTGGCCCCCAAAAGAGTCAGATTAAAATTGAACTGATTTGAACATGAGCTTGACGGAGATCGTTTAGATTGTTGGGGATGTAGGAGCGATATGCTTGGGATGACCAGCGGCATAGGACCTGAATGGTTTGGTCTGAGATGCCTAGTCTGGCTGCTGTGGATGCTGCGCCGATGCAGAAGGAGTGGCTAGAATAGAGTTCTGGAGATACGCCTGAAATGCGTAGGACTTGGTGTAAGTGTTTCTGGAACCAGAATCGATTGGCCATTCTTCCTGTTTCAGTGAGAAAGAGTAGGTGTTGAGGTGATGCCTTGGCAGCATACCTGGAGCTGATGTATTTGGTCAGTGGCTTGTATGGGCTGAGGTAGGATTTGAGGCGGAATAAGTAGATAGGGAAAGAAACTCCCAACTGATCTGTTTTGCTCCTTCAGAGCGTGAATATGAGTGAGTCAGCAGTGTGGATGGTTATGTCAGATAGACTGGGGTGATGAGAAGGATTATAGACGGATGAAGTCGGGGCAAATTCAGAGCACCGGAATCCGAAAAAAGCCAGCAGAAACATGGATTCTAGGGTTAGGTCAACAATAGGAGATATGTAGCCTGAACGAAGGGAGTGAATGCAGAGGCTGAGAAGATCTGAAGTGAGTGACAAGCGCCTAGCTGGGAGAGCCGGTTCCTGTTTGCGCAGGCCTTTTATTAACAAGGTAACGTGAGAATGGGAAGTTGAAGGACAATGGAAGCCAGTGACTAATTTGATGAAGAAGCTGATTCCTGCTAAGTAGGTCTGGATGGTGGAGGACCGTATTTTTTGATGGAATGAGCATGGGTGATGAAATTGCAGATGGACATGACGTCCAGAGAGGGAAAAGGCAGCTGGTTGGTAGAGTGATATGCCTTGAAGCAATTCCAGCCAGCCAGGTAGGCTGAGAGTGTGCTTGGGGCGAGACTGTTAAGGATGGCTTCTTGTGAAGCGTGAGAGAGGTTTGACAGCTGTGGAGCTAGTTGAATATTGTGGCTGAAAACAGTGGAATAGGTGTTGGGTGAAGATCCGATTCTGGGGCCAAGTGTCTGAATTTCTGAAACGAGAAGCGAGACAATGAGTCAGCAATGTTGTTGTGATGACCGGGAACGTGAGCTGCCCAGAGGATGAACTGGTTTTGAGCTGAGAATAAGGTGAGTTTGCGCAGGAACTGCATGATGGCTAAAGAACAAGATCGACCTTTGTTCAGGATCTCTACGACTGCGGTGTTGTCGGAGTGGATAAGTATGGACTTCCTAGACCATTCGTACCCCCAAAGAATGGCAGCTATTATGATGGGATACAGCTCGTGAAGTGCAGAGGAAGGAGAGCGGGACTCTGAGTCGAGGGATTCGAACTCTGGGGGCCAAGCGGAGGCGAACCATCTCCCTCCATAGTAGCCACCAAAACCTGTGGAGGGAGCCACGTCTGTGAAAAGTTGAATGTCCTCAGGCTGCAGGGCCGTGCCTGACCAATTTGGCACCCTAGGCAAGATATTTGCTGCCGCCCCCCGACTCACGGTTCGGTTCAAACCTCGGTTTTCAAAAACTATTGAAGAAACATTTCAAAAACTTCCCGAAAAATGTCTGGATTTTATTAATTATTAAACAAATGTTGTATTGCAATAAAGAACATGAACATTACTTAAGTTATATTAACTTACAGTTCACAATAAATAAATAAAAACTTGTTAATCTCTTAACAGTCTACATTCTCTAAATAATCTTATTTCTCCACTGGCAGTTTAGTGTGTGGGAGGAAGATGCACTTGAGGCTGCATCACTCTGTGCTGAGGTGGATGAGGTGGCTGCAGTTACATTAGTAGGCCCAGGATTTGCAGAGGTGGGGCACAAATACTTCAGAAGTGCATCTAAAAAGAGGAGATACGTATATTTGACAAACTGGGCTTTTACAATATATTAATCAAATAGCTTGATTGTGAAACCATCATGGCATAACCATAATAGCACCTATCATTACAGTCTGCCTTGATCTAATGACATTTTAAACACAGCAAACAGCCAAAATATAAAAAATGCAACTGTAACATCACAAATCTGAAAATTGGAAAAGATAGGCCAATATATTAAATTATGTTGTTTATTCATTCCCCCTTTGAGTCTTTCTTTCCAACTTTCTCTAAGATGGGAGCAACATTAACTGACATTAACTCTAGCTGAATGCTGAAAGTATTCCTAAATCAAGTGGCTAATGAAGTCGTAGTAACATTGACGTCACGTAAGTTAGTAGTAGCCTAACCGCTAAATATTAGCGGCTATTGAGCTGACGTTAGCTTGCAAGTGCTTCAGTAACTGTAACTTACGTTGTGTTTCTACCATTTTAAATGAAGTGTTTCATCACATCATTACCTCGGTCTCATTCACGTTTCTCCTCCTCTTCTTTTCTTTGTTTTTGTACTGCGCCCCAGAGGGCTTTTGCCTCTTCATGACGATGGCACCCGACTGTCAGTTTGTCATCACATTACAGAAGAAGACGGCAGGTAGCGGGGGAAGGGGGGCGCGGTTAGGGACCGTGGCGAAATTGGTGCTGCCTGCCAGAGAGGCAGAAGGATGCCAGGCAGGCAGAAATTTAAATTAGAAATATTTTTTCATTATTATTTAAAGACGTATGGCTATATGTACTGTTGTTATTTTGTAGTGTATTCTTGTCTAATTTTTGAATAGAATGGAAAAAAAAAAAAAAAACCTCACTCCCTTGCGCCCTCTGGCATGCTGGCGCCTATAGCATTTGCCTAACCTGCCCTATGGGCGGCACGGCTCTGTCAGGCTGGGTGATGAAGTCGTAGAAGAAGGAAATGCCATTCCAAGAAGATAGGAAATGTAGCCACATACGCATTTCCATTTTGCAGGCATCGTCTAGAATGACCCTATCATGGAGAGAGGGAATGGCAGCAGCCTTAGACAAAAGGATGGACAAGAAGGATTTAGCTTGAGGGATTATGCTGATGGCATAATTGAGATGGCCAAGGAGGGCTAACAGGTGGCGTTTGGTGCATCTGTCTGCTAGGAGGTAGTTTGACAGAAGCAAAGAGATGCGCTGTATTTTCTCCAAGGGCAGAGATGCAGGGTGATGCCTAGGAACTCAATGGAAGTGCCAGGTCCTGATGTTTTCCCCTCGGAAAGAGGGACGCCGAGTTCAGAGAAAGTGTTAGTGAGCGTATTGAGCCCGTGGCGAGGAGGTGAGGATGTTGGAGTGACAACGAGAAAATCGTCGAGAAGATGGAGAATGTAAGGGAGCCTGTGGTTGTTAGTAAGGATCCAGCATAGGGCTTCTGAAAGAGAATCGAAGATCTTAGGACTGCTTTTGCAGCCAAAGGTAAGGCGCACAGAAAAATAATATGCCCCCTTCCAGCAAACACCGAAAAAATGCCAGAAGTCAGGATGAATGGGCAAAACTTTGAATGCGCTGGTGATGTCTGCTTTAGAAAGCCAAGCTCCACGTCCTGCTAGCCGAATGAGGGTGATGGCATGGTCGATGATTGCGTATTGCATGGAGAAATCCGGACTGGGAATGACACTGTTGATGCTTGGAATGTGTGAGCCGTGTGGGGAAGACAGGTCCATAATTAGCCTCTTTTTTCCAGAATATTTGCGAGTGGCAACATCTATTGGGCTGATGCGGTACAGTGGAAAAGGAGGAATATCGAACGGGCCTATCATGAATCCTTCTTTGACCTCTTTAGCCAACAGGGTGTCGACAGTGTGAGGTTCTGCAAGAGCAGACTGGAGGTTGTGACAGACGTGGGAAATGTCAGGGAGAACTGCCATACCGGGATGAAAACCATGTGTGAAGCCATCTATAAGAAAATGAACAAGCTGTATATCAGGATGGTTTTGTAGAGCAGTGGCAAGGACATTTACCTGAACAGGGGTGCTGAGGTTCTGTACAAGTTGGTCTGCAGCTGTGGTTGGATTGTGGGGGCAGGTGTTCCTGGCATGCGCGCCGCCGCAGAAGGAGCAAACATGCAGGAGGCGGCACCTGGAAAGAACACAGCCCAGGTGGTTGAAATTGTTGCACACCATCCTGCCATCCTGGTAGAGGATCGGCCTTCCCCGTCTGTCAACCCCCTTTGGCATGGGGACATTGAACGAAGGACGTATGTTAGCAGGCCTAGGAATGATGGGAGGTGGGGGTGCGGCAGCTGAAAGGCGGTTAAAGACTGTGGTGTTGCGTGAGGAAGATGGACGTGAGCGAGGTAGTGGAGCAGTGACAGTGCATGCTGTGGCAGGGTGAGAAGGGGCTCCACATAGCTCGCAGGAGAGGGACGTGCGGGCTGCAAATATGCGGCAGTAGAGTTCAGAGTCAAGGGTGCCCCAGTACGTTCCCTGGTTAAATTGCAGTGTCCGGCCAGCTGCTTGGTTAGCGAAGTGCACATGGTAACTGTAAAACCCTGTCCCTCCAAAACGTAGGGCCATGTCGAGCACGATAGATAGATAATCATCCAGCCCTGCTCTCTGTGTGGGAAATGCAGAACAGATGACGTCGCGGTAGAGAGAAAAAGCGAAGGCAAATTCTGTGGGGGTTAGGTCTTTAGACTGTGAGAGCAGTGAGTGGCGGAGTTGCACCGAGCTGAAGTTTGTCTGCACTTCCCTGAGCTGATTAGTGTGATTAGACCAGTTGGAAGTGAAGGAGGAGGCTGGACATCACCGAGTTGGTTAGCCTGTGGTGGGACCCCTTGAGTTGCAGACTGAGGCTCTCCTGCTGCTGCGTTGGCTATTGCAGAAAAAAGAGGAGCGGAAGCCGTGTTGCTGGGAACGGCTGAAGGAAGGGTAGAGGAAGGGATGATGGGATGAAAGGATATATGTGCACAGGGATTTTGTGAAGCCTGCGAAGACAGGGATGAAAAGAAAGCTGAAATCATCTGAGAGAATTCAGGAACAGAGGGAGCAGGCACAGGGGGACATACAACCTGGCCCCCACCAGAGGGGGCTGATGATGCAGACTGTGGCTGAGGCAGCGACGGCCCTGTGATGCCTGACGACACCGGCAGTTGGTGGCACGGGTCAAGACTATTCAAGAGAAGGCTGAGACACGGGGTCAAACATGGGGGGATTGCACATGCGCAGTGTCGGGGTCAAACATGGGGGGATTGCACATGCGCAGTGTAACTTGAGCTGCTATGCTGGAGGGTGACAGCAGGGGCGCTAGATAAAAAGCGCAGGATCCGCTCAGGCGATCAAGGAGCAGGGGCGCTAGATAAAAAGCGCAGGATCCGCTCAGGCGATCAAGGAGTACGCTTGGTGCGGTCTGCTTGGACTTTTGGACGGCGGCTGCCTGAAGTTGTCGGAATTGATTTTACAGATTTTACTGCGCATGTGCAATCCCCCCATGTTTGACCCCGTGTCTCAGCCTTCTCTTGAATAGCCTTGGCACGGGTGAGGAAGCCAGAAGAGTGGGAGGTATGGAGTCTGTTGCTGCGTTGATAGAGGCTGAATACAGTTGAAAAAGTGTGGCTTTGTTGGCGTTGCGGTGAAATGGGATGCCCTCGCTCCGCAGGAAATGTTGGAGGCAAGTGACTGTCCAGTCTCTGATATTGGGCTCAGTTTGAGGATGCAGAGACTGCCGACTCGCAGATGAGGGCTCACCACGGGTGTGCCGTGGTGAAGAGCCAGGAGCTGGAAGCCTAGGCGATGGGGTCAGCTGCCGATGAGGAGAGGGTTGGAGCTGGCTCCTACACCCGTGCCCGCGGTGTCTGGTCCTCGCTGAAGGAGGAGAGGAGGCCTGAGATCTGCGGACCCCCGCGGTCTGAGTCGGAGAGATCTCGTTGGTGGGGCTTGAAAGAAGACGCCGGGACTGAGGTACGCTGACCACTGACCGCAAGCGTCTACGCCGGTGTGTTTGGCTGCGGTCTGGTTGCTGCTGCGAGTCTGGTGGATAGGTGTCGAACAGATCGTCGAACGGATCGCCGTCTGAATTGGTCGGGTAGATCTGCAGTACTGGATCCATGGTAGGTAATTTTAAACAATCTTTACGTTTTTGTCTTTGTTTGAAGTTTTCTCTATGAAGCGTTTAGGCGAGACGCACGGTCTGTCTGAGCTCGAGAAATCTTGGGACTAACAGGGTAGGATGGGTTGACCCAGCATAAGTAGGCTTGGCAGGTGATTAGAGGTGTGGTTGAGGCATGGTTCTGCTCCCGAACCTAAGTTAACAGGTTAACTATATTTATTTGTGCTTATTTTACAGTAAAGATGAATCTCACTCAGACATGCTTCAAGACCCATTCAGAACCCAGTTATGTTCCAAACACAATACGATATTGTAACAGTGGATTTCTATTCTAAATACGCTCATAAATCATTAGCAAAAAAAAAAAGAAAGAAAAAGTGATTAGGATAATTTATTATGTGCTACTTTTTTCTGTCCTTTACAGTGGACAAAGACTCCTAACACAGAAACCACTTAGTTGTAAAAATTACAATAAATGGTCTTTTTAACAAAAAATATGTGTTCATTTTTTTTCATGAACAGTTAACTCATATTAATAAATACAGTTAGGTCTTGAAATACATTCCATACATATTTTGTACTGTATTTGTCTTCTCTTCTCAAAATATCCTAGTTTTCTGAGGCATCTCCAGAAAACAGTATGTTAAAAACCTCCTGAATAAAGATTCTATGGACATAATAAATAAGATGCATCATAAGCTAAATATATCATTAGAAAATCAAATCAGGACAGTTTTTCCCCTTTCATTTTCCAGTGATGTTTAAAAACAGTTTGAACACAAATTATGTACTTAAACCATGATGATGAGGATTAAATGATTCATCAACTGAAACATGCCTTGTGTTACCTCTCTGCCTCATGCCAGTGTTAATTTCACTTTAATCCATGATGAAACCGAAACGATGACAAGCTAAATATAGATCTTGATAATAAACGCTAAGATGAAATCTATGTTTCATTTTCACTGACGAGGCGAGATGTGACGAAAATGTCGTGGTGGTAGACTATCAGCCATTGAAAGCCGAGAACAGCTGTACTTGCACTTATCTTCAAATGTGGCATGAGCAACAGGCTGGCAAATTCCAGTAAATAGTCTGTGCCAGGATGTTTCGCTAGCCAGCAAAAACACTCACAGCGGAGCAGCATCAACTACGAGTTGTAAAAGTATATAATCAGCTGTGTGTGTCTGACTCTGGATGGTGGAGCTGCTGAATGGATTTGTGGAGTTTTACAGTTGCAGCAGTGGTAAATAGCAGTTAGCTCCACTCATTAGCTGTTGAATGTCAGCGGAGTGAGTGGAGTGAGCGGCCACCGGCCGCTGGACTTTACAGCTGATCCCGGCAGGATTCCACTCAGTCCATACAAAAGGTTTCTGGTTTGGTGCTGTTTGACAAAAGGAGGCTCAGTTATCTGTGAGTTTAGCTGTGCCCTAAGTAAACAGTCTGAACTCAGATCAGTTTTCTCTGACAGAGATGAAAGTTAATCTTTAATCACCAACTCTGTGAGAGGACACGAGTTTAAACCTCCAGACTAACATGTTGCAAATTAAGAAAGAATCCAGGCTTTAATTATGTTATTTCTCTGCTTCTTAACAATGAGATCGATAAATCAGAGTTTACAATGAACCTGGGTACAAATCTTAGTTATCTCAGATTAGTTATTTGTGGTGCAAAGTTTTGAGAGCATAAATAGAGTTATTGAACTTTTCAAATAATGATCAATAAGTGTGTGCTCGTAAATCACCCCTTAAACCTGTCAAACACGGCTGGAGAAATGTTTGTAAGTCTGTAGAAATTATTTGTAGTTGTACAAAAAGTGTCTTAATGAAATTTTTATGCAACCTGTCACCTTGATTCTAAGTCCTGTCAGGTGCTATAATTGGCCAGTCCTAACGTCAGTTGTGACCCATGGCTCAGTCAATAATGACCAGACCTTGGCTGGGGTGGTCAGGGATGCAGTGGTCACCTGGGGTCCTCCTTCATCTTTTATGCATTTTAATGAGGGTGAGCTCATCCAACATTAATAGCATGGATCACTCTGTCTCAGCTGGGCTCTGACCCCAGGCTGTCAGGGGTCCAGGGGGTGCCTCGGCCCAGCCCTTGCTGCCCTGTGAGGCACCCTGAGGCCTGACTTCACCTTCACTCTGTTAAAAGCAATGTAACACCTGCTTATGGTACCCTGACAGATTAGAGACAAAGCAGTGCTCTCACACTATCCTGCAACCATTTAAAATCTAAGCTATTGACCACATTCACCATGACCTTTCTTTTACAAAGTGCTTTTCCCAGTATGGCGTCAGAAAGTCCATTATTTTCTCCTCAGGAAGACTTCCGCCCCCACTTTTGTAAATTCAGAAAGGATTGCTAAGTTCCACCTAGCACTCGCCAGATTGTGGCTGCGTGTATAACTTAACCCATAACACGTGTGGATTTTCACTGAAATGCAGTGTGTTTCCATCATTAGCTCAGCACAAAACAGAGATTGCCCCACCACCAACGTCTGGCTGCTCACAGACAGTATATAAATCCTACAAACATAAGGGTTTGACTCTTATCAGTGTCCCAAACCATAGGCAAGTCAAGTGGAGGGTTTAGGAAAGGAAATGCAGGATGGCCATTTTTCCCCATTTAAAATGTCCTTAAAAGGCTCTATCTTTAGTTTGATATCAAAACAGTATCCCTGTATCATTCCTCATGGCATTTTTACACCTATCTTTCCCAAGAATGTATAGTTGTACATACTGCTTCCAAAAGAAAATTACATCATTCATCATTACATGTTTATCAAACATAACTAAATATAATTAATTCATAGGAAATGTTTGCCAGACCTGCTCAGTTATTATATCAACAGTCTTGTTTTCTAATTTGCTGAGAAAATATCTATCACTGGCCATATTTGTTCAGGTTTTTCACTGTTTCATTGTATTAGCCAGGAGCTGCTGGAAAGCTGGTAGATAAAGGGTTCCCATGGGTCCTTGAAATCCTTGAAAGTTTGTGAATTTGAGGAGACAGTAATTAACCTCGATCTATGTCTCAAGCCATGCCATGTTGGGTCCTGGAATTTAAATAATAATAATAATAATAATAATAACAATACATTTTATTTAAAGGCACCTTTCATGGCACTCAAGGTCACCTTACAGAGCAAGTAAAAGACAATTAAATTTAAAAGGGCTAAAAGACACATCAAACATCAACACAGTAAAATGTGAAATTTAGTAGGGCTGCCACTAATGATTATTTTCATTGTCGACTAATCTGTCGATTATTTCTTCGATTAGTCGACTAATCATTTCATCGAAAAATGTGCTAAAATGTTGAAAAATGTCAGTCTGTCTCACCCAAACCCCAAAATTACATCATCTAATGTCATACTCATACTCACGCCAAAGGGTTTTAGTTCCCTGTCACGGGAGAGTGTGTAAAGCTGCCAATATCTGAACGTAAGAAGCTGCAGTAAGAGTATTTTGGGGTACTTTTATAGTACTTTTCTATGAAAAATGACTCAAACCGATTAGTCGACTACTAAAATAGTCACCGATTATTTTAATAGTCGATTAGTCATCGATTAGTCGACTAATCGTGGCAGCCCTACAGCAGAGCAATGGCAATTAAATAGAATAAGCCTGTTTAAAAAGGTGGGTTTTCAGGCAGGATTTGAAAATGGATAATGAGTCAATGTTCCTGATGTTGGGAGGGAGGGAGTTCCAGAGGCAGGAGGCAGAGCAGCTGAAGGCTCTGGACCCCATGGTGGACAGACAGGCAGAGGGCACAATGAGGCTGATGGAAGAGACCCGAGTGTCCGGGAGGGAGTGTTGATGTGGAGAAGGTCAGAGAAGTATGGGGGAGCGAGGTTATGGATGGCCTTGACAGTGTGGAGCAGAATTTTAAAGTCCATGCGACCGGAAGCCAGTTTGAGGTCATTGTGCCTGGAAAGTCCTTGTAAAGTCCTCGAATTTGATATTTAATTAGGTGTGGGAATTCTGATTACTGTTCCTACTGCTTGAGGAAAGGCATGATTTTGGTAATGATTTGGATTAAAAAAAAAAAAGACTGGTGAGGCTGCTGGGATAGGGAATCAATGGGCCTCAGACAGGAAGCCAGGAACAAACAAATTTAGTACCCACTGATTTCTGGGATTCACCAATGTTTTCTTATTTTCACTTTTCTCTTAGGGAAGAGGAAAGTGATATTTTCATAGGAACATAAAAATGCGCAAATACCATTTAGTTAAACTTAGATTATTAGGTTAGGTTTAAGGACCAAAAGCATGTGGTTAGGTTTAAGGGAAAAAAGCCTGTGGTTAGGTTTAAGGAACAAAGCTTGTGGTTAGGTTTAAGGGGAAAAAGCACGTGGTTAGATTTAAGGAACAAAGCTTGTAGTTAGGTTTAGATGACAAAAGCACATTTTTTGATTTAGGGAACAAAAGCACATAGTTAGGTTTACGGAACAAACATTGTGGTTAGGTTTAGGCAAAAAAAAGAATGTGGTTAGATTTTGGGAACAAAAGCACATGGTTAGATTTAGGGAACAAAAGCTCTTGGCTAGGTTTAGAGAAAGCTTGTGATTAAGTTTAGGCAAATAAACCATGGTTAGATTTGGGGAAGAAAAGCACGTGGTTAGGTTTAGGTAACAAAGGCATTTGGTTAGGTTTAGGAAACAAAGTTTGTGGTTAGGTTTAGGTAACAAAAGCATATAAGCAGCAGGCATTCAAGAGACACACCGCTGAAAAACTCAAGTATTGTGCCAAACCAGAGGGGTTGGCTTTTACTTTCACTTCAACTGGTGAGCGTGTGTACAAACAGTAACCTACAATCCTGCGTATACTTTTAAGATCATTTAACCAAACATAGACTTTACTACAGCAGAAGGCTTGTCCTCTTTCTACAGCCTTTTCTTAGTGGCATCTCTCCATCTCTTCGGCATGTGCCAGAGTATTTGCACACAGCACAACACCTACCCTTATGAAGTGTTTAGGGAGTGTTACCTACGCTAATAACATGACATGTCAGCCATATGCCTTCAATTTATAATCAGGGATTCACCATCTATCATTCAGCACTCCTGGGTGAGAGCAGAGTTTGATAGTTAAGAACTTTTGGTGCATCTGGAGTTTACTTCTTTTATTTTTTCTCTTTTCTCTCATAAAAGAAAAGAATGTTGTTGCTGGAGCTCCAATATGTCTCTGAACCAGTCACCAAGGTAAACTCCTGCATGTTTAAAATACTAACAGCTTCTAGCTTCTAGAAGGCCCTATTGAAATTGAAGGAATTATTATTATCATTTTTCTGACTAATAAATGGCCTTTTAGGGGGCTTTCACATTTTGTTGGTGGGCGGGACAAAATGACTTGGCCATGCCCCTTAAAGAGCAGCCCCCGCTGCATGTTTCACCGACATGCACGAAAATCGGTACATACCTGTATCATGCCCAGATACACAAAAAAATCTCTTGGACCCATTGCCTAAACCAAACAGGAAGTTGGCCATTTTGTATTCCGTGGTCATTTTTGGCATTTTGCACGTGTTGTGATTTAAAGGTAGGATCTGGAGGATTTTAAAACAAAACAAAATATAGACATATACAAATGAAATCCTGCTTAATCATCACCTATGGGCTTCTACTCATGTGTGATGGTGACTCTGTTTGCAGAGCTCCTGCCCTTTAACTGTATTTTGATGTTTTTGTGAGCTCGGACCGCTTCTGGGCGGAGATTTCCCTAGCCAATGAGAGAGCGCAGGTGCCGTGCCCGAGCCTGTCCGAGTGTGTCCGAGCGTGCACCAGCGCGAGCCTTGCCTGAACCTCTTCTGTGAAGCCTTCTTCCGTACCTCCGGGCTCCGTGCACCCTGGAGAGTTGAGCCTGATAGGAGGGGCCGAATTTGAATGTGTGTTTACAAACAGCAACTGGAAAATCCTCCAGACCCTACCTTTAACAAACTTGTCCTACAGATTTAATTGGATTGGCTCCAAACTTGGTTTATGTGAGCCTGACTACCTTGTGATTTTGAGGTCTTGCCATGAAAAACGAAATTGCTATAATTTTGGCGTAAATGGTCCCATCTCCACCAAACTTCACGTGATTCATATTAGTCCCACCCTGAACATATTCACATAACCATATTTCCTGATAGTCATAGCGCCACCTAGTGGCGACAGGAAATGACATGTTTTACACTTTAATGTGCTCCTCCTGGCAGGTTGACCATATCCAGCTCAAATGTGGTCATAAAGGCCTTAAGAACTTGGTTATGTTATATTGTGAAGATGGTGAAGTGTCACCAAACGGCATCGTCATAATGGCATGGCGAAATTGGATGTTTCGCCAAATCACAGGAAATGGCATTATCTAAAGTGTACTTGGTTCAATCTGCCTGAAACTTAACACACTACTTAATAGTCTAGGCCTGGATATGTGATATGAGTCTCATCGATGAGCATGGCAAAATGGCTTGGCAGCGCACTTTAAAGTGGAGCCCCTGCTGCATGTTTTACCGACATGCACAAAAATCGGCACATACCTGTATCTAGTCTCGCCACCAGACAATCAGAGATCTCCGCCTTCTGATAGTCTGGGGACACTCCTTTCAAAAGTGTGTTTAACACACCGGTGAAAACGGCTGGCAACAAAGCAACGCCTCTTGCATTTTTGAAAAGGACACACCTTCTCGGAAATGTGCGCTCCCCCTTTTCTCGTCCGCAAGGAAACAAACACACAGAGAGCTTGAAAATGGATGCCGAGAGATTTAACTCCGTTTTATCAAACGTGTGCTCATCCGTGAAGAAAATATTTTTTCCAGCGGATGTCTTAGTTACAACATGATTGAGCTAACTGGAGTAGTTTCATGTCGTATCCGACAACGGGAGGCTTTTAACAGATGACGTCCTGATGTTAGCTTTGCTGCTAGTGTTAGCTGTCCCTGTCAGCTGCAGCCACTGATGCTTTCTAGACATCGTGATTTCCCAAAACTGAATAAATACCACACATAGCAACACAAAACTGCTTTGCTAGCTCAATCATGTTGTAACTAAGATATCCGCTGGAAAAAAAAAAAAATTCACGGACCGTTTAATGAATTATTACCTATTACAGACACCGCTAACGGCTAAAAAATAGTAATGTTTGTTCAATCATTGTGTTTATAGACTTTACAAACATAGGATTAGTCTAAACGGTGATACAATGATGTGAAAAATGTGAGATATATATATATATATATATATATATACATATATATATGTATACATAGGTAAAAGCTCTGCTGGTTTTCTACCCGTAAGTATTTGTAAACAACAAGGCAATTCCCTCTATAGTCCGGCCGGACGGATGAGTCATGGCCTTGTAAAAGATTATATTTGTTTCTTTTAGTTGGCGAGAATGTGTCGCCACAAACGCGACAAACATCCACTAACTTTGACGGCGTTTTCTGCAAGCGCGGCTGAGCCATTTTGTACCGCTACACGTGTTTCTAGTGGGACTATGTTTACAAGCACAAGCGAGCCACCTGCAGATTTACTATTGGTTCTGCAACGTAGGGAGTTTTTTTAAACTCTGAAATTGTATCCGCCCATCTAAACACAAAATCAGGGAGAAAGTCATCAGTCTTTAGTTAAGCAAAGCGTCTAAAGACTGACTTGTGAGTCTAACCTGTATCATGCCCAAATGCACAAAAAAGTCTCTTAAGAGAGAAAAGAGACCAAAATGGATTCATTCAAGGCTGTCAAGGCTTTCATAATGTCAGGAGAGTGTTAAACATTCTACACTCTAAGAGTGGATCACCAGACACTGCAATCCTATCTTTAGACGCAGAGAAGGCCTTATAGGGGTAGGGTCAAGTGGCCCTACCTCTTTGAAGTTTTAAAACATTTTGGTTGTGGTGAGAGTTTCTGCAGTTGGATAAAGATATTATATACTAACCCTTTTGCAGAAATTCTTACGAATAATATAGTATCTAAACCTTTTGACATTCATAGAGGGTCCCGACAGGGCTACCCCCTCTCTCCTCTCTTATTTGTCCTTGCCATCGAGCCCTTAGCTATAGCTATTAGGTCGCACACCAAAATCTCAGGTATCAGGTTAAATCAGTTGGACCATCGAATTGCTCTCTTTGTGGATGACGTCATTTTATTTCTTACAAATTTGCAGAACTCTATTCCCACACTTTTGGACCTAATCAAAGAGTTTGGAGAATTCTCGGGATATAAAATAAACAATGCAAAATCCTCAATTATGATGCTGAATGAGGAGGAAAGAAGCAGACCGACACCTCTAATTTCATCTTTCAATATGGCACAATGTTTTACATATCTTGGTATTTGTATTGTACCAGAGATTGGCCGCATTGTCCCAATTAATTATGACCCTGTATTAGAATCAATAACAAAATCAATAGATAGATGGTCTTCTTTACCAATATCTCTAATCGGCCGCCAGAGTTTTACTCCTGGTAGAGCTGAGCCGGGTTTCCAAACGTGGGCCAATAAGGGTCTAAGGAAAGTTCTCGACCTGTACAGTGACAAAGTTTTAATGACATTTGAAGAACTAGTAGTAAAATACGATATTCCCAGAAAACATTATTTTAAATATCTACAGCTAAAGAGCTTCATTTCAGCTGCCCATAACCAAATTCTAACTGAACCTCAACTGTCACCTCTAGAAAATATTATTTTTAACCAATGTAATGGTAAGGGCAGAATCTCAGTTCTGTATAATTTGCTTGTGTCAGGCTCAAATGAATCTTCAGAGTACAAACTGAATGGTTGGAAGGAAGATATTCAGGAAGATATATCAATGAATGAATGGAGTAGCATCTGCACCAAGGCCCAGACACAGACTGTTAATACACGACTTAAATTACTACAATATAACTGGTTGATGCGAATTAATGTCACCCCAGTTAAGTTAAATAAATTCAATAGTAATAATTCAGATTTGTGTTATAAGTGCAATCAATCTAAAGGGACTTTGTTTCATTGTCTGTGGGACTGTGAGAAAATCAAAGCTTTTTGGAAAGAAGTATCTTGTATGATATTTAAGGTAATTTCTGTAAATCTGCCACTTCATCCTAAAGTATTTATTCTAGGGTTATACCCAGCTAATCTTTATTTAAAGAATTATGTTCAAACTTTTATAGATTTGTGCTTATAGCAAGCAAAATGCCTAATAGCCCTTAATTGGAAAAGTGTAGTTAGACCTAGTATTGGACAGTGGTTTAGGGAAATGTTATCTTGCCTCACACTGGAAAAAAATAACATATACATTGAAGGGTAATCAAGATATCTTCCAAAAGGTTTGGGTCCCATTCTTAGATTTTATTAAACAAAATGATGTTGGAGAACTACTTGTTAACAAAGATAGCTCTGGGTAACATGTTTTTTGTGGTTTTGTTTTGCCTTTTCTTGTTCTGCATTTATGTGGGATGATGGACTTAGATCTGTTGGTCTTGCTGCACTTTGTTTTAATTTATGGTCGGCCCCAAATAGCGGGGCTATGATATTAGCCGAATTATGATCGGGCATGTGCCGTGGCAGATGGCATCTTCTGGGTTTTGGGAGGTCGCATTGTGATGTGCGGATTGGGTGCTTGCCTGGATGCCATTTTTGTTTATTGTTTTTTTTTGTTTTCCTCTGAACTGAATGTTGGAAAGTGGTGGAATTGTACTGCCTCTATATCACATTGTGCTGTCCTGAAAAGACGTTTTATTTTGTTTTGTTTGGTAAAGGTCTACTGATGAAATGGAGTGTTATGGAAGAACTTATGAACTTATGCCCTACCAGTATGGTAGTTAATGATATTATTTATTCTAGCAGAACAGACTATCGTAATGGCCATATTTTAATTTAAAATATATATTCCATGCAATGTACTTATATTTCCTGCTAAATATTAATAAACTCATTGTAAAAAAAAAAAAAAAAAAAAAGTCTCTTGGACCCATTGCCTAAACCTTACAGGAAGTTGGCCATTTTGAATTCCATGGTCATTTTTGGTGTTTCACACGTGTTGTGATTTAACGAACTTGGGCCCTATTTAGATGGTCTAGATGGACAGCGTATAATCCATGTCGCAAGTGTCATTGCTATTTAGATGCAGGCGCAGTTGTCATTTTCACGCCCTGCGACCTCGTCGTCTAATGAGTGGTCAGGCGCAGTCATGGCGCGTTGCTAGTTAGATGACGTAAAAAGCAAATGCGCCGGTGACCAACAAAAACGTGGTCTAAAGTCAACGGCGCAGTATTTCGCTGTTAAACAAGTTAGTAATATGCGTCTCTAGGCGGGTGCACAATGTGCGTGCACTCTGCTCAGACACACACGGAGCAGCCACACATATGCAAAAGATAACAAATAAAAATATGATTACAATGTGAAAGGT
>NC_065529.1:2089196-2109139 GCF_006386435.1 Epinephelus moara
GAGGGATGTGAACTTATTAGATTGCAGCTGTGTTAATCAAATCAGGTTGGGTTTCCATTACGCGTGCCAAACGTGCCAAACGGTGCCAATCCCCTTTCATCTGACATCAGATGTGACGGGACAGTCGATATAGAGATACATTTATCGTCTCCTCAGCTGTAAAACGCTCACTCTTTCCAGTTAGTAGGTCTGCCATCTAACTAGCTCTCCGCCGTGCGCTCCAATTGCGCCTCTTTTAAAGGGAATGAGAGGTGACACTCTGATTGGCTTATGGAATGATACGCCCAAAACACACCCATGACTAATTCACAGAGTAAGTCCAACCCTTTTAGACTCTCCGCCATGGCGCACAGTCTGAAAATGCGTTGTCTAACTAGCAAGTGACTGGGACACGCCAATGCACTGCACGCCTGGCACTTTGCGTTTTAGACCATCTAAATAGGGCCCTTAATCAGATTGGCTCTAAACTTGGTTTGTGTGAGCCTGACAGAAAGTCATCACAGGATCTGCCTAATGTTGAATGGCGCGCCCACTGCGGAGCTTTGAATTTTGAGGTCTCGCCATGAAAATCACAATTGCTATAACTTTGGCGTAAATGGTCTGATCTCTACCAAACTTCACATGATTCATATTAGTTCCGCCCTGAAAACATTTATATTACCATATTTCCTGATACACACAGCGCCACCTAGTGGCAACTGGAAGTAGGTCTTATCAAACACTTATCCTTTGATTTCCTAAAATTTGAATGCTGTGGTGTATATTTGATTTATAAAAACATGACTTATAATTAGTGCATTCTCCAGCTCCCTCCAGTGGACAGAGGAAGTGGTACAAAATGTGAAATATTTAATTCCAGCACTGTATCAAGGATATACCAACTCACTCTTGCATGCAGTGTCTAACTTTGCCGGGAATGAACTGTTGCATCAGCAGGCATCCTGCCAGCCCACCCGAAGGGTGCAAAGGTGCGAGAGCCCGTTCATCGCTGCTTGCAGCTTTAAAGGGGAAGTTCCGTTTTTACAACCTGGACCTTATTTCTGGCATTAAATACGTTTTTTTACTCACCCAGATAAGTTTGGTGTCATTTGGAGTCTGTCGGAAGATATTTAGATCCGCGAGAGCCGCGTACATCCATATAGTGGGAATGATCGGATTACAGACAATGAGGCTCTAAATAACACATTATCTGCCGTGAAACTCGTTAATTTCACCAATATGTTTTTATGAATCGCAAGAGTTGCTTGTCATCATCATCCGGGTCATTTATACTGATCTACTAACCTCTGACCACCGAAACATTCACCTTTCTGTTTCTCACTTTTTGTCACTGAGCACTATGTAATAATAAATTCACGTTTTGCATAAGAAGTGCCTCTGCTTTTTGTGCAGTGTGCGGGCCATTCTACACAAGTGATGAGACGAAACTAAAGAAATGTAAATTCTCATAGTTATTTACTTATCAAGCAAACAAATTCAAGGAAAATAAACAATTTATGCAGCTGTGTAGGCTACTTACTCAATTGAAAGTTGCCGGTTCGGTCCTGCAGGCTTTGGCTGGGTCTTCCAGTTTACTTTCGGGACACGAAAAAAAGTCTCTACAACAGCCCGGTTGATCATAGAAGTGAAATCCTCTGTAGTTGTGAGACAGTCATTTCTGGAGACATCCAGACGTGTATCTCCTGGCCTCAAATCCCACTCGGAGCAACAAAGGCATTCCTCCTCTGTTGGCATAGTGGAACATTGTCCACAAGAACACCACCAGTTAGCATCTATTCTCGGACGTGCAGCGGTTTGTTGTTCTCTGGCCAGCTGTTCCTCTCTCTGCCTCCGCATCCTCCTTTCAAAGAGCTCCTCATCCGTATACTCTGGCTCAAAACGGTAAGGACGTCCATCATATTCAAAGTCGTCGTCCACAACCTCAAAATCTGACAAATATTCAGCCATGTTTCAAAAAACTAACAGTAGCAAATTCCAGTTGTAAACAGAGCCGTGCTGCGGGTGTGCGGCGGCGCGCGCACCTGGATGACATCATCCAGGTCAGAGGTTAGTAGGTCAGTATAAATGACCCGGATGATGATGACAAGCAACTCTAGCGATTCATAAAAACATATTGGTGAAATGAACGAGTTTCGCGGCAGATAATGTGTTATTTAGAGCCTCATTGTCGGTGCCCCGATCATTCCCACTATATGGATGTACGCGGCTCTCGCGGATCTAAATATCTTCCGAAGGACTCCAAATGACACCAAACTTATCTGGGTGAGTAAACAACAGTATTTAATGCCAGAAATAAGGTCCAGGTTGTAAAAACGGAACTTCCCCTTTAATTCTAATTGTTCTGCATGCAGGTCTGTGAAAAAACACTTTAATAAGATATCAGCACAGTAATTATAGTTCTTTATTTATTGACTGTTGCAGACTACAGCAGAAATACCAACAAGTTATTACCCTCTCTGACCTCTTCTTTTCCTGTTCTCCCACTGTCAGCCTTTAACACCTCTCCTCTACTTTAATTCTCATCCTCTCTCCCTCGCCTCCTCCTCTTCCTCCTCTTTTATTATTCGTGGCTGAAGTCTGCAATCAATTGGTATGAGAGAAGACCCAATCAATTCCTGCTCATTTGCAATTCCTCCACATTAAACACTTTCCTTATTACCAATGCCATAATTAATGCAGAGTAGATTGAGGAGGGAGGGGAGGGAGGGAAGGAAGGGACTCAGAAGAGGGAGGATGATGTTGTCTGCAGCTGAGACGTGTGTGTGTGTGTGTGTGTGTGTGTGTGTGTGTGTGTCTGTGTGTGTGTGTCTGTGTGTGTGTGATCATTTATTTGCCCTCTGCTGCTATCTCCTTCTGCTCATCCAGACTGCTGTCATCCAGCACACACAACAGAACCACTGATCGTACATGAAATGGGCTGTGCTCACACATACTGTCCAACAGTGAGGGAGGAAATGGTCATAGAGGTTTTGTTGTCATGTCAGCACAGCATCTATCTATTCACTGCACTGCACATGGTTATCACCATGTGCAGTGCAGTGAATAGATAGATTGTTGTGAAGACTTACTGTACTAAGCAAGAAATTGGCTCGGTGATATGACCAAAATCAGTATCAGTATAATAATCATAATATTTTCCAATACTATTCCATCCCAATGCAGAAAATCTATGCAAAATGACATATTAATATTGACACTGATGTTCAAGGGCATGAAATGTTTTCCAGTGTTATGTATGACATCAGGCAAAACACTTGAAAAGGTGAAACACGAATCTTAGTAACTCATTTGTTTAGTTTTTAAAATTGCAATTAGCTTGTAATCATGAATTGATACAGGTTTTTCAAAAATAATAAGATATGATTATATTGTTTTGATACAAATCCACCAAAAGTTGATATAACACTGAATTGTTGTCTAGTCTGTGCCATTATGGCACAGCATGCTTTATCCTGAAAATGTAAAGAGATTTGCAATCATTGCAGTATTTTATAACGGTCAGTTGTAAGAAGTTGCTTTATGTGTTGATATTAAGTGTAGACAGTAGTGCAAATAACTGAACCATACAGTTAGATAATGGCTTTATTAGTGAGTCCACAAGCTAATTTAGTCAAAAACTTCATAAAAATGACTGAGGTAGCCAGTGGTGTCATTTGGCCTGGATGTCCGAGGTTTCAGCTCTGAATGTTTTATAAATAGCCCCGGATATAAATATATATATTATTTCTACATTCTGTCAATAACTACCATAATAGGATAAAAGATGCATTAGAGCAAATACTGGCATATAATAAAAGTAATATTTAAAAGATCTTTTCTTTTCCATAGTTTTCTTTGTCATATATGTCAGAGACAGTCAGGAAGATGTGGAGGGCAACAGTGAGGTTGGCAAGGATGATACAGGCCTATCTGATTGTAAATACAGTGATCAACAGGAAGAATACATTACAGAAGAAGAGGACACCCTAGTAGTGTTAGCATCAGGCGAGTGAGAGACCGTTGTGTGCCCTAACAGCCTCAGTGTCAGGTGAGGGAGAGCCTGGTGTGTCCCTGACAGCTTGACAGTGGTTTAGACACTATAATTTAATATTAATACATTCCAACAGTTAAACATTTACTCTGTACAATTAACTCTATAATCTGTACCTGGTGTTCTAAAGTGGTCTGTTAAATTTGGCTGTGCATTTGAAATGATAAGTATCCTCATTATGAAAGATTAAATTTGCCTGCTCTGTGCTGTAGCAAAGGGATCCACTTGGGGTTAGCTGTAGGGGTCCTCACATGTTGTGTTGCAGTGCTGACCTAAGGATAGCACTGTGGTAGTGACTTAAATCCTTAAAGTATCCCCTACTTTATCATCTATGTTATTCTAAATGGGACCATAATTTACAAAATGAATATCATGCTGTATTGAAGATGTGAAACTAGTGATTGAGACCATAAATTCTTCAGGAAAATGTTTACTGAGGTAATAAATTAAGTGAGAAGTAGGGCCATTTTCTCATAGGCTTCTTTACAGTCAGACTTGTGTTTGCAACTAGTTGATTCTCTCCCTGCTGGCGATTACTGATTGTTTTTATGTTTAATTCCCTGTATTGTTGTTTTTGTTGTTCTGTCTGGAACTGCTTTTATTGTTTATTGTTGCTGCCTGTCTTAGAGATTTTTAATCTCAATGGGACTTCACCTGGTTAAATAAAGGTTAAATAAAAAAATAAATAAATAAATAAAAAAATAGAAAGAATGCAGGTTACAGTCTCCTCTGCATTGGCTTTTCAGACGTGGAGACAACTCCTTGTTAGAAATGTATAGGCAGTGTTGATATTAACATATAACTATAGCTGGTGCTTACATTAGCATTAGCTTGTAGTTAATTCTTCCATGCTCACTAACAAGCTGACTTTATTTACTAATGATGCAAAATCATTCATCATAGCTTTATGGTGAAATGAAAAAAGAAACACTCTAAACATCAAATGTACTGACACAGCTGATCACTAAACATAAAAAAGTTGATAAAGTATACATGTAAACCAGTTCACACATCCAGCAGATATGGAAAAATATTGTTTTTCTAGTGACCTAAGGACTCTCTTTTGGTCTCCACCGACAGTATAAGTCAGCGGGCCAAGAGGCTTGGCTATGCCCATTTGTAAAAACACAGGAGGCATCTGCCTAAAAAAGAAGGTTAACTGGTGATTGCTCGTAATGTGATAGTCAGTATTATTTATGATAGCAATAATTGCAATAATTGTTTATGAACAAAAATAAACTCAGACAATACATTCAAACCTAAAATTATTTGGCAAAGTATTTATAAAAAAACTGAAAATAACCGCACAGCTTAATATTTCAGAATTTAAAACATATCTCCAAACACACCAAAAGATAGAAAGATTAACATCTAAAAGAAAACTACAGACTTTGAAATTCCTAAAGGTATGGGAACATCTTAGCCTTGGGGAAGGATGGGATAGGCGGTTTGGGCCTATGTAATGCCTGCTTTGCCCCCCACCCCCATTTTGGGGCTGGCCCTGTGCCCGCTGGGTCAGATTTGGCCCAGTCGTGAAAACATTACACTGATGAAGAATTATTTATCAAATATTACTGTTAATTTATTATGCTGATCTGTTCTGTACGACATCTATTGCACGTCTGTCCGTCCTGGAAGAGGGATCCCTCCTCAGTTGCTCTTCCTGAGGTTTCTACCGTTTTTTTTCCCTGTTAAAGGGTTTTTCCTTATCCGCTGTGAGGGTCATAAGGACAGAGGGATGTCATATGCTGTGAGGCAAATTGTGATTTGTGGTACTGGGCTTTATAAATAAAATTGATTGATTGATTGATTATTTATATGTAAACATTTTTTGATTGCAATCATTATAACTATTAATATTAACAATTATTTACCTAAACTTTTGTGCTGTTACTTGTTTTGCCCACTCACCTACCTCTGTACATACTCCCATTTAATGCACATTTGTGTATACATGTACGCGTGTGGGTTTGAGTGTGTGTCAGCATGTGTTTGCCTGTTTTATGTATTACATCATTTGCGGATATGTGTGTGGGTGTGTGTATGTATTGTATATGTGTATATGTTATGGTGCTTGTTTGGGGGAGTTAGTTAACATGCTAATGGTGAGACTGATTTGGTGGCCAGAGGGAGGCTTCGTTATGACTATGTGACCTTCAGATATGTGTATGTGTACCATGCTGGGTGTTGCTTTATGTTGTGTATGTTATTTGTCTCAATAAAAATAAGTTAATAAATAAAACTAAAACTAAAATTACCTCAAGCAGGCTAAAAGAACTACTTAGTAGAATCAGAAATTTGATTTAGTCATAAATACTTCAAGAAATAATGTAAACATTTGATAGAAAAGTCAATCAACAAAATGTGGGATTCGTGGCCATTAAAATGGGAGCTTCAATATGGAGCAGAGAGAACAAAAATCATTTGCCAATCTATAAACAGTAAATCTTATTTCTGACATTTCTTCTCACTACACCACTAACTTTGACTTTAATGCTAACTAAATGAAACACACAATTGTCACACACATGCACAAGGAGGGGGAGGAGACAGTGACAACATTCTAAGTTTTACAAGCAGCATCTGTGTTCCTAAAATCTGCGGAAAATCTACAGAGTTCTGTGGGTGCTGATTCCATATTTCAAATTCTATATGAAGCCTAGAGTTTACATTTCCAAACATGAAACCTGTTTTCATTTTTCAGTAGGCTAACATGACACTAACGCAATCATACATTTTATTTACTTGCACACTTAACAGCGATAAAAAAAAGAATACTTTTTTACATTATTAAATTATCCATCAAAATTGTGATATAATCATTTTTTTGGGGAAAAAGGCCCACCACAAAGATATTACATAATTAGTAAAAGTGTTCTTACAGTACCAGTAGATGTGATGTACACAGCTGTGTAGACGCATGTTTTACGAGCAGTAGGATGAGATGGTGTGTGCCATGGGGGGCAGGTGGTGCACTGCTGCTAATTACTGGGCAGCGTCAGTGGTCCCTACATACCAGTCTCCTTTTGGCTCTAATGAAGAGGCTTTCAACATTTGATTAGCTTTTGATGTCACTCTGTGGGCATGGGTGTGGTTTGGATATGAAAGACTGGGAGAAAAGGCCAGTATGCAGATATTTGGTTTAAGAGCCAAGTGATCCACGTGTAGAAAATTGACATTAGGCTGAACAGAAAACATGTAGACACTCTGATACAACACTAATTTTATGTTTAAAACGAATTATAAGGAAACTGTTTGTATTCCTTGAAAATCATTTCGTCTTTTCATGTTTTGCAAGATAGAACCTTATAATTCCAAGCAGAAAGTGAGTTAATTTAGCAGCACCATTGCATTAACTTTAAGGACCCCCCAAGGGATCACGGCCTAGTGTTGAAGGCTAAGGCCATAGAGCAGGCCAATTCAGTAGGCGGGGCAAAATTAGTCACAACAGTAATAATAATAAACTCCGACATTATCGGCTACTTTTCAAAGTTTTGGTTTCATGTATCATCATGCAGCAGCCCCTCTCCTGCTCTCTGCATGTCGTAGTGCTGCACGATTTGGTAAAAATGTGCGATTACAATTATGGTGGACAATATCGCGATTTGTGATTGCGATTACAATATAATTAGAATAAAATGTAATAAATAAATTGTATCATGAGTCTTTTTGCTTGATTCAGTGTTTCCCCTACATTATATTAGGGGGGCACTGACCTGACATAGTTATTGTTATGGACAGACAGTGTGTCAATGACCATCAACAGACTGAGCACAGTCAAACACGCTGCTCACACAGCAGTGCAGCACGGCACTGTACACACAGCGCAGCGAACATATGTTGCGTTCAGGCATTGTCACGTAAATGACAAATTCCAGCGCCATAGCACAACACAGCAGCATGTCAAGTGGGCTGAAACCGATTAAAATTGCTAAATTTTTCATTTGTTACGGAGTCCATGATTTCCCTGTGACACTTACAAATGTTTGCTTAACAGTGCTTGAATGTTGTTTTATGAGGCTCTGGCGGCTTTCAGTTGTCTCATTGTCTTTAACATTACACTACTTTTCCCTGTGCTGTGCTGTCTCAAGTGTTGATAAAGATTGGTCGTGTTGCTGCGGGACGTGGCAACTTTAACTTTTAAACTTTTACACAGCACATCTTTCAGGTACGGCGACGTTGGACAGAAAGACGTGCTGTGTAAAAGTTTAAAAGTTAAAGTCGCCACGTCCCGTCTCAAGTGCTGATATAGACGTGGGACGCGGGACGTGGCAACTTTAACTTTTAAACTTTTTCACAGCACGTCTTTCTGTCCAACGTCGCCGTATCTGAATCCAAAGTATCGCCATGTAACAGACATTTTTTTCACCACCAACTCAGCCTGTTCATGGTCGAGCTCATGCTCTTCTTCAGCGTCTGTGTTGGCCACTGCTGCACGCCGGCTGCACGCACCAGGATAGCTTGTGGGCGTGATGTCAACAAACTCCACACACTACAGGAGAGGCAGTCACGTTCACAGGCACACACGTTAACATTTATTTAGCCTACATTAAATCGCAAATCGCAGCCTTTTATGCAGTTATGTAATCGCACAGCCTGACATCGTGATTGCGATTGCGATTAGATTAATGCAGCACTAGCATGTCGGTGCTGACCTCTTCACAGCACACAAACACTCAGACACACACACACCTACACACAAACACACTCCATGATTACAACTACGTTTGACGGTTAATGGCCTCTTCGTTTGCGAGGGCAAGGAGGGCGCGCGATTCCTTGTCTCCCCAGTTGCTCATCTTTACAGTGTCTTTCAGGTTTGCGTTTCCCTCTTGCTACTAGCTGCTCATTCCTGCTATCCGCTGTTTCCTGTTAGTCCACCGCCAGTGGGTCGCATGTGCGGCGTCATCAACAGCTCCTCCCACAAGTCATCAACAGCCCCCCCTGTGGCAGGAGGCAGCTCGTTCTTTTTAAACCAAAAAGGTTCCGCTAATATGTTTACCCCTATGTGGCGGAAAATTGGGCTCCTCGGATCAACTCACCAATCCGGCTCTGTGTGTCTAAACGCTCGCAGCTTGCCTGCAATACGGCCCAACATTCACTGAAAATCTGGCAGTGTAAAAGGGGCTAGTTAGTCTCATCAGTAGACAGGGGATAGAGAGCAGGTTGATGTCTGTGTGGATAACGTTACTTTTTTCACTCAGTATTGTGATGTCAGGAGGAATATTTATTTTATCGACATGCATACATGACAATTTCCCCCCGGGGATTAATAAAGTATTCTGAATCTGAATCTGAATCTGAATTCTAGTGAGATATTATTGGGTTTTAAATAGTGACTTTTTTGTTGTTGCTGTCATAGACTGTATAAAACTATATCCTGTGTATCTGACCTATAAGGAAAAAGGCCAGAGGTGAGGTGTGTGCATGTGTGTGTGGGGAAGAGAGGGGAGAGGGAGATGCCGGTAGAGAGATAGATTGTGTCATTACAGTAGTTACTGTTTATTCTGCTTCTTATGCTTCTGTGCATTGATAGCTCAGTCAGATATATGATGGTTGCTCTCTGCTGAACATTTTCTGGTTTTAAAATCTGGCCCAAATGAATTTGTAATTGAATTGCCCTGGAATAGACCATATAAGAGAAGTGGATGTAGCAACCATGATGTCACTCATTTGTGGACTTGGTTTTGAAGCCATTTTGGCATTTCGGCCGTCACCATCTTGATTTTTTGGAGCCAGAGGTTACCATATGTGGAGTGAGGGGTGGATCTGGCAAAGAATTGCAGGACACCGCTGTGGTAGTGACTTGTTAGTCACAAGGTGGCCACGCCCTAAAGCTTCCCCTGCTTAATCATCTATTTAACTATGAATGGGTCTGCAATTTACAAAATGAACATCATGGTGTACAGAAGAATTGAAACTAATGACTGAGAGCATAGACTCAGTAGGAAAAATGTTTACTGAGTTAATAAATGAAGTGAGAAGTAGGGGCATTTTCTCATTGCCTTCTATACAATTAGCCTTCTTTTTGCAACCAGTGAGTTTTTTGTCTTTTTTTAAATAAATACCCAACAAGCTTTTAAAAACCCTATTTAGAGGTACTTTTTGAATACTCAAAAACTCTGTTAACCATGTGGAGGAAACAATGATTAAAAAAAAAAAAAAAAAAGAAAGATTGTGCCTTGTTTCTACATTGAAACCCTATTTCCTAATCCAAACAAAGATGGTTGCTGTAAATCACATGTCTCCTTGTTCAGTTAGTATCAGTGGCGGCTGCTGGTCTTTCAAACAGGGGAAGCTCACTTTAAGTTTACATCATAAAAGTTGTCAAATTGTAGCGAGGCAGTAACTTATAAAAGGAGCATTTAATTTAAGCTGTTTTTCAACCACACTCATGCCATAGAACCACAGCAAAACACAACTCAAAGATTTCCAGATGGGTGAAAAGACCTGTTACTCTTCCCCACCCTTTGCACCAAATCAGTCTGAGGTGTTGATCTGCCCTGCTGTTTAACTCTAAGTTTCTCCTCGTAAGGAAGACTATAAAATAGCTTCGCCAAAATCCGGTCGACAATATTCAAACTGTCTGCCATTATGTGCAGCTTGCTAGCTCGCTCGCTAGCTGGGGCTGCTGCGCGAGGCTAGTGTGACCGCCTGTGAGTGCTTTGGGACGGTGGAGGGGCTCACAGCAGCACCCGCTGCTCGTTGGGGACAGTAACTGCAGAGCGACAGAAGTCAGAGTCTCCAAACACGAGTACAGTCTCCAATAACACCAGAAAAAGATGCTAGATTTGTCGCTAGTCGTTTTTAACAAAGAAAAAGTCACTAAGAGGATTGGAAAAGTCTCCAGATCAACTCGGAACAACGGAATGAAACTTGAAAAATGCTCCGGTGGTGGTTTATATTTCAAGATCGCTGATTCGCTCATTTCGCTGTCAATCAAAAAGGGATTCAGCCTCAGACAGATCATCCAATCATCATGCAGAAGCCCAGCGTCCAGGCCAGCCGAGGCCAGCCCACTGCCCCATAGACCCCCAGAGACGCTGAGCGTCCGATGGGCGGGACAAAACCGAGCATTTATCCAATGACTGTCTAGTTTCGCTGCAGTGGAACAACCCACTCTATGCTTCCCCATTGAAGTCTTTGGACGCTGAGCTTCCACTGTTTAATGCACTGTGACGCTACGGGAATGAATGAGAAGAAAGTCACGTCAGTGACCTGTGATAATAAGTAGCTGATTCTGAACAAAAGTTGAACGCGTTCTAGCGCATATTTAGTCAATGAAGTGTAAACACAACAGTACATATTTGACCACTTATTTTTTGACATTTTAGGGGAAGCTGAGCTTCCCTTGCAGTCTTAGAGCAATCGCCACTGGTTAGTATGATGTGAACCAATAATAAATTGGTCAATCATCAGTAATACTGGTCTATATTGGTGTTACTTTTAATTATATGATGTATTTTCATACAAAATAACACTTACAAATGTGTTATTTTTCATATCCTACATGGATAGGACATATTTTTCTCATCCACATAGGCAGGGGGATTCTGGAAATACCTGTGGATCTGCAAGATTAATTTCTCAAAGCCCAACGTGACATCTTCAAATTATTTGCTTTGTGCAACAGACAGTCCAGATCCCAAAAATATTTTCTTAATTATCAATTTATTATCACAAAAAACAAAACAAAAATAAGATGCTATTATTATGGATATGCTATTCACATAATAACGACATGATAATTGCTCTCATTCTGCCAGTTTCAATAGGGGTATTTTCGGGGGAATCATGGTGAGAACGGCCACAGTAGATACATTAGAATATCCTGCAGGTCAAAGCATCACTTAGTTGTTTTGAGGTGAACATATTTCAGAGGATTACCCGGCGGTATAATGTAGGCTACAATTGGTGCGGTCAGCTGTTTCAGAGCAGCGCAGCTCATCAGATCCGCTATTCATATTATTATAGCGGAGTGTGTAGTTATACACACAGAAAATATGTATTAAAATATGAATCACATTGAAATGACAGAGTGATTCTGTGTGTGAGTCTGTGTTCATACTGGTAATGATCATTTAGAACTTCTTCAGCTGTTGTCTTTACATCATTACTCCACTTACTCTTAAATATGATCCAGAAATATATTCTCCCTAAACGTCACATGATTCTGAAAATACTGCTTACCTTTGTTTGAACTGTACAATAACATTAGAGAGTGTCAAAATTATCACAGTAACTGAAGCCCCCTAAGTCCGCTGAGGGTTAATGATAATCACGTGGGGACACTTGTTAGCCTGTTCCAATGTGTGTTTACTGAATGCTATAGGGAGGACTCTTGCCTTGCCTCTGACTTTGAGAAACACCTAGTTAGTGACCTCCCGCCTGTGTGGCTGTAAGTATGTCTCACAAAAGATTGTACTGAGGTGTAAAACAGAGCACTCCCTGGTTCTGCATACCTTTCTTTGCCTTATACTAGCGACTGAGAAACCTCAGCTTGCCACAATATATTTGATTTTGTTCAATTAAATTTTTTTTTTAAATGGTTGTAAAATGTTAAACTAACATAATATTCCTGTCAGACAAAGGTCATGTGTCACATTTATTTCGTGTCTGATGTACTCAATACTTTTATGTTAGTGTATTGTACTAACCTTAAGGTTTTGAGTGCAAGCTGTCTCCAAAAAAAAAAAATTCATTGAGTGAGTAAATTTGGGTTTATAGTGTTGTTTCAGCCCTGGCATTAAGTATTTTAAAACAGTCTCCCTTATTTTTCAAAGCTTGTCAGGTATTAATCTCCCAGAGAAACAGATGCTCAGCTCTGTGACTCAAATATAATGATGGTACATGAGAAGCACTGAAGCTGAAGCTAGTAACATGCCAACATCTGTACTATAAAGACAGTGATCAGTGCAGACAGATGACTAAACCATTTCATTTGGATATAAAACAGGAACTGAACACAATGGAAATACTGGTAAGAAACCCCCACTGGACAGCAACTATGGCAAACACAGTATAGTCAGCTGCAATTATGGCTTAAATCCAGTTGATTACAACCTGGGTCTCCTTGCAGGGTCTTGCCATTCTTCCTATTAGTAATAATGAGACTGTGCTCAGCAAATGAAATGCTGAGATCTGGGAACACAGCAACATTGTTAAAAAAGATGTCAGATGGAGTGAGAAACACAAGCTGACACCCAATAGAATCCCAAATTAACTTATTTGGAAGAGAATGAAAAGGTAATGACCTCAGCTGTCTCTTGACATCCTGCCTCAACTTTGACCTACTAGGTGGCTGCATATATGAAAAAAAACATCTTACCCCCAAAAAAATTCTAACAAAAGGTTTCTCGACAGTTTATTGTAGTATTAGGTGTCCTTAATAACATACTAAAAGTCTACCAAAGTCTGACCATTAGAAAGGTCTTATTTTCAAGATGGCGGCCACCTGTCCCTTAAAATGACCATTGCGCCTTATTACAGTATTTATCAGAGACAAGCAATTTTGGTGCTAAACCCCATGTTTCGGTGATAAAGGCATCCAATTAGAATATTTAAATCATAGTGAAGTTATAACAAGTACAAACTTAAAATAAAACAATTGGTTATGAACATATTTATGTTAAACATGAATACAATTTCAAATGTAATCAGATATTTCCCCTTTCTCCATTTGATATCATGCCTGGTATTTGTGATTTCACTTTAATTCTCATTCTGTCTTCAGGAAATTTCTTTATACCAGTACTCTCACAAATCCATTGATTATTACACTGTGGTACTGTGAAATAAGTCAAAACAGGGTCGCCACGTGAAGGCTCAGTACCGCTAACCCCTTTATTTATTTATTTATTTATTTTGTTTTTTGTATTTTTTTGTTGCTTTTTATGCTTATAAGTTTGCTTTCGTTGCTTCTTTGTATGGATTATAATAATAATACATTTTATTTAAGGGCGCCTTTCATGGCGCTCAAGGTCACCTTACAAAAGTACAGAAGTGCATAAAAACAGAGATAAAAATCTTTTATGTTTTTTTTTTGTTTGTTATTTTTACTTTCACAGTAAGTCATCACACTCGGAGGAGTTGAGTTGAGGATCAACCTTTATGGCAGGAGTCCCATAAAGGTTGATTATGTTGATTCTCACAGTTTTCGACTTGACATGGTCCACAACAGGGCCAGACTGGGACAAAAATTCAGGCCAGGAGTCATACATCCACCCAGGCCACCCAATCCACACATTACATGCTCACACACATGCGCATGCACACGGACACACATATGGGCTAAGTAATCACCAAAGCTCATTATTCCAGACTAACAGTCACACAACAACTCTATTAAACACAACTGTAACAGCAACCTTACTCATAGTCCTCCAGTCCAGTGCTTTTCTCTTCCCTACCCTCACCAAATGTGCCCCTCAATAAACCAGGACTCCTATATGAATGGGTATTATGCTGAACTAAACAACATGATTGTATTATTTTGTCAGCAAATCATTTTGATGTCAGCTTATCATAATCAATATGGCAACACCCATATTCAATGAAACATTAAAACAAGTAAAAAATATAAGTCAGCAACAACTTCAACTTATCTGATCTTATTTCAGTAACATTAGATAGATATTGAAAACTTTTGATCTTAGACAGATAAGAGCCTATCCTTAAGAGGGGTCCCCAAACTGTTTCAGCCTGCGCTGCTCTGTACAAAATGGAACCAAATGGACCCTTACGGGTTAATTTGGCTCTTATAGCTTATTATCAATCATTTATCTGGCCTTGGGTCAGTCCCCATCCTCCCCGGACCTCATGTTGAGAATAATCAGTTTTCTTACTTTTCTATGTTAACTTATTCGTTGCAGCATAGTTATTTGACGACGTCACGGTGCTGCTGGGGGCTGGGGGGCTCTGAACATATCTGTAAGTTTATGACATTTGGCCGCCTCCTCCTCAATGGTCCTTTTTTTTTTATCTCTCTCCCGTTCAGCTCCACCTTTCCTCTTTTTGCGGTCCATTGTAACAGCGCTGCTGAGCTGCAGAGCTCCTATACTGCACAGTCTGCACACACAGGCACACGTACACACCCTCTGCAGAGCACGCGACAGGCAGGCCAGAGCAGACCACTTGCGGGCCAGGCCACCAGGGAACTCCCCGGTTCTCCCGTGGGCCAGTCCGGGCCTGGTCCACAAGCAGGCATGCATGGTAGTCCGTATGCCCTGCAACTGCACCGTTGTGTTTGGCAGGCGGTTGTGCAATTACAGTGGACCATCTGCAGGAGGCTTTCTGGGGCAGCAGTCTTATTGGTCATAACTGGCAGGAACCTATTGCCCTCCAGTTTCCAGCCCCAATCCACTCAATTCATGTCACTCTCCTTTTCCATCCTGGAAATAAACTCTTTGGCAATGGTAACAACGATAACATTTATCCCAGTGATGCGTGGTGTTTGGCACTCAGCAGCCTGACAGCAAGATGTGGCCAACGCTGCACAAGACTGTAAACACTTATTAAATCTAGCTCTGACTGTGCACATGAACATCTGCCGGCATCTCTCAAAGCAGGCACCATGGCATGACAGCTCTTTGTACACCATGCTTTAGTTTTCACCATGTCAGCCAACATGACGCATCTGGTACCAGAACAAGCACACACCTCCTCCTGAAGTGAAAGAGGACTGCCATGTGATTGGAGCTGAGCTCTGCATCCAGCACAGCACTCCGGCTCTTTCTCTTAGTGGCGTTGAAGACGATGGTACTGACGTGGTGTTAGAAGTAGTGCCAATACAACACCAGGCCTGTGGGCTACGCGCTGCTCTAATGAGCTCCCCTGAGTGGTTAGCAGGCTGATGAAGATGGCCCGTTCCCTCTCCTCCCCCTCACTCAGCGTGCCCACATATAATTGGTGGGAGAACAAAGAGAGGCTCCAGAATTACAGGAGACAATGCTTTGGTCAAAAGAGAGGGGAAACATATATTTCCTCCTCATCTGAATGCAAGCCTCTTCACCCCAATTATAATTTCTAGCACAGGTTTGAGTATTACATCAGCCAGTCTGTCCTGAGCCTGAGGGGAAGGACATGTGTGAAGTGAGAGGTGTCAGATGTTCTTTTTGGAAGATGTAAGAGTCAGATGTGCCAAATATCTGCTGGTTACTCACCTAATTTTGATCATATTGCTGGCTGTGAATATCAGAGTGCTCTTTATACTCCTGAGCTAGAAAGAGCCTGAAGACTGGAATAATGACCCCCTCTACTGGTCAGAAATCATCAGAGCAGGCTGAACAGCCACAGAGGCATCTGGACAGCAGCTACTGTATACTGTATGTACCCAGCATATAACATGATCACTCACAAATAAGGCTCTGAACAAAAGCTCCTACGCATGCAGAGGTATTACCAGGAAGAAAAGAGAGACTTAATAAAAAAAGAAATGAAAATTTAAATTAACTGAACCACCAGCCTGCCAATTGATTATTCCTATTAATTTGTTATTAAGTCCATCAGTTACATGGCCAAATTAAATTGCTTACAGGCAAAAATTAGCTGTTGTGGCTGTATCCTCCCACTCTCTGTGATCAGAAGTCTTGGACATAGTTTTTGTTAAAACATGGATGATGTGCAAAGACTGAGTTGACTATCCACATTCAAAACACTTAAGGATCCCCTCCAGACATGTTTTACAGTAAGGCCTGGGTCTTCAACAGGGGTTCCGTGGCCCCAAGGGCGTCCTCAGAGTTACATCTTGATAATTTAAGTTTTTGTTTTATTTTCCAAAACTTAAAATGTGTCTGAAAATACACATTAACAAGAATTAACATATTATTAGTAAATATAAGGGCGGCTGTGGCTCAGAGCGTGTTGTCTACCAATCAGAAGATCAGCAACTCGATCCCCACCTCCTCCAGTCCGCTTGTCAAAGCAATGGCGTAGCCACGGGTGTGCCAGGGTGTGCCGGTGCCACCCACAGAGGCAGCTGCCACACCCAAAAAAATTCCCTTCAGACGATGCGTTGCGACACCTGCACCTGGCAACCTACTGACCTGACTGTGACCCCTCGCCCAGCAAGCATTGCGGGAGCGCTAACTGCTGCTAATAGCGATGAAACAGAGTTCCCTGATAAATTATTTCAAAAAACCTCGACTTGACTTCCAGCAGGACACAAGTTCGACAACTGAGGAGGATGTTTCTCCCTCTCCATCAGCAAGCAGGCCCACGACGATTCATATTCACAAAGATTCATATTTCTTCTTGTTGCGTTTTCTAAGCTGTTCAGTGCAAGTGATTTTGCGACAAAAAGCCTACAGTCCCCATCTGTGTCAGTGACTGACTGCATCCACATGATTGACGGCCTCAAAGAAACTTTTGCTACTTTCAGGAGTAACTCAGACGGGGAATTTGAGAGAATAATCAGGCTAACTGATGACATCATGAAGAAAAACGATGTTCAGAACTGGGATGTAGTAGGCGCACGGAACAGAAAGCTGCCTGCCAAATTTGCTGACTCGCATGTGGCCTCTACAGTGGGCAGGTGTGCACCCATCAGGAGTGATTCTGATTTGCAGTCCTTGTGGATTATGATCCTTGACAGACAGCTGGTCGAACTGAACAACCGTTTTCAGAGTGACTCTTATGGAATAATGAAGGCTGCTGCCTCCCTGCTGCCTGCATCAGACGCGTTTTGCCAGCTGGACGCATTGCGCGCGCCGAGCAGGCATTATGGACTTGGTTTGGAGGCCTCTGAATTGACTGTGTTTGGGCAACTCATCAAACGGAAAGTGGACGGGGGACATCAGTTCCCGTCCATTATTGAAGTGTTGGACTCATGTGACAAAGATGTTTTTCCCAACATGAACTGTTTACTGCGTATTCTGATAACACTGCCTGTTACAAGTTGCTCTGTGGAGCGCCTGTTTTCAGTTGTAAACAGGATTAAATCCACCAGCAGAGCTACAATGCTCACAGAGAGACTGAATAGCATCTCGCTGCTCATGTTTGAAAAAGAGCTCGCGGAGAAACTGGACTCTGATGAAATAATAAATGCGTTCAAGGCCAAGCCACGCCGTCTTGCCCTTTAAATTGAGAGCTGCGCAGTGCGCACAGGTAAGCAGCAATATCGTTGTGTCCTTTACTCTGCTGCTAAGCCCAATAGTTGTGTTCAGATGGTTAAATAGCTTTGTTGATCATGCGTAATGTGGATACGTTATGGCTCTATGAGAGTGCATGAGTACGCGCATGAGTGTGTTATATTTCACTATGTTCATCTCATTGGGCACGCAATGTCTGTGTGTGTTATGTTTTTGTGGTGTTTTTTTTTTTTGAGAACACAAACTGTGCTTTTTCTATTACTTTGTTATTGATTTATTTGAGAGCATGTGAATGTTTAGACCTGCTGTGAACTACTGTTGACTATTACTGATAGAACGCAAACAACGTGTGGATATGTTTTGTGTTAATAATGTTGTATTCGAGAGAGATACATTCTTTTGAATGTTTGTGGAGGTGTAACACTCTGTTGAAAATAAATTTGGCACACCCAGTATTTGCTGGTGCACACCCAATGTCTTTTTTCTGGCTACGCCAGTGTGTCAAAGTATCCTTGGGCAAGATAGTAATTACCAAAATGCTCCTGATGGCTGTTTCATTGGTGTGTGTGTGTGTGTGTGTGAATGGTTACTGAGTGGCAGGTGGCACTTTGCATATGGTAGCCTTGGCTACCAGTATGTGAATGTGTGTGTGAATGGGTGAATGTGACATGTCATGTTAAAGAACTTTGAGTGGTTGGACTAGAAAGAAGCTATATGAGAGCAGTTCATTTACTATTTACCTATTCATAAATCCTGTTTAACTGACAATACACAACATTAATGATATGCTGTTACCAATTAATACTTGTGCAATCATGTGAGCTAGCTAATGCTCAATCACTGTGCAGCACAATTAGCTGTATTATTATGTCAAGAGTATACACATTCTTTTGGGCCACAATGGATTGTTTTGTAACTTTTTGAACAAGAGAGTCTGACACACCATCCACCTGAGAAACTACCAGCAAAAGTGCAAAACATGAGGCTTACACACCTAGCTATGCTACATGTGCTGCTGACTTAGGCCCTGATTACACAGAAAGTGTTTTAGCAGCTGGAGGTGGCATTTTGTAATTGTTTTTAATAAGAATGAAGCTTCTTGCCTGCTGTTTTTGCATTGCTATGGGTCTTGTGTTTCTGTGCTCTAGGTGCCTGGGGCCGTATTCACAAAGCTTCCTAGTGCTAAGAGTCGCTCCTAGTGACGAAATTCTAAGAAAATTCTTAGAATTGTGCCGTTTTCTTGGAATTTCCCCTTAAAGTTAAGACTAGGTCCTTGTAAAGATAAAAGTTATTCACAAAGCATCTTAGCCCTTAAAAGAGCTTCTAAGGTGAAAAACTGTTAGTAGCAGGGATGAAGAGTTTTAAGAGGCTTAAGAGTTTCCGAAGCAGAAAATGCTGGAAACACAAAGAGGTCGAACAAATGGTCTCTAAACACAAAATGACTATGAGTAAATGAAATGCTACAGATGTGATTGTGCAGGGATAATGTTTGTGATCGATCTCATTTGAGATATGTACACATTTCCCACCTAACAAAATAACGCAATAACAGCAGAAATAAAATTATAGCTGTTGCGCAGCAATGGCGGGGCCGGGCAATTTTAGGCAAAATTAGGCAATTCTGAGCAACACACACACTAAAACAAAGCATAGAAGTTACATCATATAATTATGGCATGCCCTTCAAATTGTGGATGAGTGGCTGAAGTGATCAGACTCATAATATACAAAGGAAAGAAAAAACTCAAGAACAAGAAAGTAAGAATAACATTAACTGCTAGCAATTATGAACAAACTGGCCTGATCTAGCTTAAAGCTAAACATTA
>NC_065529.1:2110067-2112579 GCF_006386435.1 Epinephelus moara
AGTGATGGACTTCATAATTTGCAATAGGTTTAAATGTACAAAAGTTTCATCAGTATTGGGGCTACATTTTGGTGAAAGTTGCAAATCTGTAGCACATATGGTTGATTTGTTGTGAATTTTCAAAATTTTGAACTTTAGAGGCTTGCTGTAGCGCCACCATCAGGACTATTGGCCTGTTTTTGCAGCTGAGGCAACCTGGCATGGGACTGGACCTTTGTGCAAAATTTGGTGATTTTTCGCGCATGGGAAGTATGATTTCCTCGGAAGAAGAAGAGGAAGAACAAGAACATGCAGCAAAACAATAGGGTCCTGGCAGCTTAGGCTGCCGGTACTAAGATATTTGAAAAACTGGAAAAAATCAACAGTCCAGCAGTGATGACTTTTGTCTGTCTCAACCTTCCATCAGCAGAATGATCACACTAACAATGAAAACACTTTCACAGTCAGCAGTTCATTTAATCTCCACTGTGTGTCCACACACCTTGCAGGCTCACAAAAGGGCGTGTCTGTGACAACCAATCACATCTATTATTATCTTTCTAAAGAAAGCATCACACCTAGCAACAGGGTCAACCACATCTCCTCAGTAAAATAAAAGTTTCTGTCCCCTCCTTGCTCAGAGTTGCTCTTAGAACTTTCTGAAATCACTCCTAAGATAGGACTCCTTACTTAAAGTTTTTAGTCTAAGTTAGGAGTACCCTCAGAATGTTTGTGGATACTGCCCCTGGTGTTTTTGCCGGAGCGCTCTGAGCTCCTTGAGTTGAAAAAGCAAAACTCAGAGCATCATTTTCACTTTTTTCCCATTGTCCAATCGTATGATTTGAGAGGTGGGCCTTCTGTGGTGGTCACAACAACAAATTTCCAGTTGGTAAACAATGGAGGAGAAACTGGTGGTGTTCAGTCGCTCGGCAGGACCAATGGACTGTAGTTGGTAGTCATTTTTGTTATGCTAGGCCCAACGATAGACAGCTGGTTGTCAAACTGCTCCTGAGTCATCCTAAAATATGCCTGGAAACGGCCATCATGGACGCAAAGCTCCTGGACCAACTAGTGGTACTCCCAGTGATCCACCCTCTTTTTTAGGATCTCACGTACCCACACAGATCTCTGTTTCCCTGTGCCCAACAAGCTATTTTCTGACAGCCTCTCACCCTCAACCAGAGCTACAGCATGTACCCTCTTCCAGAGAATTTTACTAACCAGCTACTAACTACTGTGAAATAAATAAAATAAATGATGGATTTCACGGGAGGATTAGGGTAAGGAGGTGATTGAGTTGTTGCCTGGAAACAATAAAAGGGCACAGTAAGTGTTTTTAACAAGTGGCATTCAGTTAAGAATAAAAAAGGCAGTGCGGTGGGCATCACATTTTGCAACCTGCAAAACGCTCTCTGTGTGATTGGGGCCTCAGCAGCTACAGGCAAGTGCAAACAAGACAAGACCTGAAAATAATTAGGGAATTATCTCAAGTGCAACTCAGTTTTATACAATATACGTATGTAGGAGGGCAGGCATGTCCTAAGTCCAGGCTGGGGGCCAATCATGGCCTGTGGACCAATTTTAAACCACCCGCAGCTTGTCTTTCGAAATATGCTATATGTAGTCCACCACACAATACTGTTTTATCAAGCAGTTTTACTTTACATTTAATATGTTTTTATAATCAGGCAGTAAACAAGCAAATGGAACAGTTACCTAACAGTGGACATTTCCTGCTAAGTAGCAGATATGGCCTCAGCAGAGAAGTGTAAAGTCTACAGCGATGGCCACTGGTTTCAGGAGGGGTAGAAAGTTTTTACATTTTTGCTAAAAGATGACACAGTTGCATCGTTTTTGTGTGTGATTTATTTATTTATTTTTTAATAACACATACGATGTAAGAGGCAGCTGACCTCCAGGTATTTTCACATTATCTATCTATTCAAAAAAGTCAGGACACCACTGTGGTAGAGGTCCCTGCGCCTTCTCTCTCTCTCAGTTGAGGGGTCCTTGGCCTGAAAAATATTAACAAGGCATATTCAAAATACTCTCCTTAAAATAACAATTTGTTTTTGGTGTGGTTTACAAAACAGGTTAGTTAAAAAAAAAATGTAGATATTGTGCCATCATAGTGCATGCACTCACTCTCCCAAACAAAATGACTATTAATAAAATGACAAACAACTCAATGTCACACGGTTAATGCAGGTTTTTTGGGGCTCTGAGGGAGCTGCCCACATTGTCTGGTTGGTAATGAGACCTTGATCGGTTCAGACATTAAGTGTATTACATCTACTACTTCTCACGGCTGTATCTATGTATTATTTGGAATAAAGGGACTGTTAATTTACACACATGCGCCATATACATACATATACATAAATATATATATATATATATATATATCCATATGTGTGTATATATATATATATATATATATATATATACATACATATATACGTGATAGATATATACAGTGGTGTGAAAAAGTGTTTGCCCCCTTCCTGATTTCTTACTTTTTTGCATGTTTTCC
>NC_065529.1:2114541-2148518 GCF_006386435.1 Epinephelus moara
ATATATATATATATATATATATATATATATACATCATCCATTACATATATATATATATATGTATATATATGTAATGGATGATGTATAGTGAGCCGGTGACTGTTGAAAAATAACTCCCGACAGGGGAAGAGGGTGGGAGTGGATGAACCCGGTTAAAGAGTACCCGCCCGGACGGGACGCTCTAAAACTAAAGCGAGCGCGCCTACAAGGAGGCAGGGATCATTTCATTGGTCAACAGTAAATCTGGCATTCTGTTGGTTGGGGGATTTTGACAGGGTTGTTACACAAAACAATCCAAGCGCAGGGCAGAAATCTGAGAGCAGAAATTCCGCAAGCGCACAGAAACAGTTTGAGCGCGAGGAGAAAAGCTGAAGCTTGAGCAGGAAATTTGTGCAAGCAACATGGTATCTGAGTGCGTGCAACGTGGTATCTGAGTGCAAGCAACATGGTATCTGAGTGCGAGCACACAGTTTGAGCAGAAACAGAGTAGATCCAAGCACAAGCAGAGGCTATTCGAGTGCGAGGGCAGGGTTTTTGAACGTGAAATCAATAAATAATGCTCTCAAACTGATAGACCACTCTCTTGAATAAAGATAGGGATAAAGCTCCATAGACCCCAACAATACCATAATGTTGTGCTTTTGACCCACTGAGCTTTAACACATTGCTTCTGTAGTGAACCTGGCTTTTGGGTTTTCCTATCTTCTCACTTCTTCCTAAAATAAGCCCCAGGTTTCATTTACCTACCATTTCTCTCAGACCAACATCTATAAGCCTGAGGGTCCAGTCTTCTCTCGCTGAGTCCACACAGTGTTAATCTCTTTACTTAAAGGATTTTTTTTTTTTTTAACCGTCAATAAAAGACAGAAGTGCAAACATTCTGGAAAAGCCTCTTGGGTAAAAAGTGAAAACTGCCACCTTAAAGCCACAGTGTGTAGGAATTTCTCCCATCTAACGTTGAAATTATATATTGCATTCAAACAGATAGCGCACTCTAGCGCCTCCCTGTTTCAAACGCGTATTGCAACAACGGTAGCCACTGTGTACTGTGTGTAAGTTATGATAACACTGATGACAATGTCATCCGATACTTCATGGAGTATTCATTCAGGCTCCTACACAGACACACGCAACGCGAGTTGACAAACCCCTCCTCACCATGCTGGCTGTGTTTACAACGTAGGGCTGTTGGGGCAGGTGTAAATTTGAAATTTGAAATTTATTTATTCAGGATAGCCCCTTGAGATTGATCATCTCATTTTCGAGGGGTTCCTTCCACAAAATGATACGAACAATACAAAGTCAAAATGAGAAAAGATAGAGTGTAACACATTACCGGACATGTACATACACACGCACACTTACACAGACACAAACACAGACGAGGCTGCCTAACTCCAGCTACTCCACAACCAGCCATATCTCAACTTAGAAAAAAGAATAAAATGAATAAAATAAAATAGTAGAAAATGATTAAATAACATTCATTAATTATACATATACCTTCAAGTAAAATTCATGCTTACAGTAGATCAAACACAATGGTATAAAAGGAGAAAAAAAACAGAAACAAGAACAAGATGTTTGTAAATGGATTAGTAATGATGCTTTAAAAATGTGAAAAGAAGAAATAGACCTAAGCAGGCATGGAAGATTGTTCCAATCAGACGGAGCTTTGAATTGAATGCACGACGACCGGAGTTTGGAAAAAGAGGTGATCAGTATGCCTTAGGTTGTACTGTGTACTGTAAGGAATTAGAAATTGTGAATGCATTTATGAATAAATAATAACCAATGAAAATATCTTCGGGCTTTCGGAGTTAACCAATTCAGAGACTCGTAGAGAATACAGTGATGAGTTCTATAAGAATATCTCACACAAATTTACAGAGACTATTGTAGAGTACTGTAACAGTGTGTTCACACTGGGCGCAAATATTCGCCTCGTTCTACAAGCGCGAGTTTGACCGCTGGAATATTTGTTTTTACTCGCGACATTCACACGAGTCATTCGCACAAGTAACAGTGTGTTCACACCGCTAGTAAATCAGACAAGTATGCCAGCCGGAAAGCAAGCTACATCGGTTGTGCTAACTGGGGCTAATGCTAGTGCTAACTTTGTTGATAGAAACGTACAGCCGATAGTTGGAATCAATTTTCAAAACTTACCAGGCAGACCGACCTCCTCACTCACTTTCCTCCACGCCAGGTCCTTCTTGGTCCGAAGCTTATAATTTGGGGACGTAACGTCATAAAGCTCAAGGTGGCCACAAACAGCTATTATTAGCTTGTCCTCCATTTTCGGAACAACGCGGGGCAGTTGTTGACCATTGAGGTCCATCCAGATGTGGCAGAGAAGTGTGTGAAGGCTACCTGCATTCTCCATAACCCAGACACCTGCAGTGAGGGCGAGCATCCCAGTCGCCGTCGGTGAAGTGGAGCCTGCATTGAATATTAGCACCAAAATAAATATCCATCCGTCTCCGGTGAGTTTTTTGCGTGTGAAAATCAATAAATATTCACTGTATCCGGCAAGTCACATGTCGCCTGAATGGATGTTGTTTACTACAGCGAGACAGTGGCAGTTTTTGGCGTGTGAAAATCAATAAATGTTCACTGTATCCGACAAGTCACATGTCGCCTGAATGAATGTTGTTTACTACAACGGCAGCAGCACGTCAGTGATGTCGGTGACGACAGGAAAATCTCAACGCTGATAGGCTGCCCTGACACAGCATCAAGCGAATATTTCACTCGAGTTCAATATTTTGAACTTGCGCGAAGAGGCGAATGACGCGAATTTCGCGTGTTTGCTCCATTCGCATCACGTCATTTGCGTCGTGCCATTCGCGTCATTTGCGCCGCCGGCACAAATTTGCGTCTATTCGCGTCTTTACATTGACTTTGTATGTAATCTTATCGCGCGAAAAATTCGCCCCGGGCCTGGTGTGAACACACTGTAACAGGGCGAAGATTTGTTTCTGTGGTGTTCTGATAGATAATATCTGCATAGTCAAGTATGGGGAGTATTAATTATGTTATGATTCTTTTACGGACCTGTAATGTAAAACAATCAATGGAACGATACAATAGTTTCAAACGACAGTAGATTTTCTTTGTAATTGAATCAATATGAGGTTTAAAAGATAATTGAGAGTCAAGCCAGAGGCCCAAATATTTAAATTCATCAATTTTTTACAATGGTGCTCCATCAAGAAAATTTAAGGACCAATCTTTGGATAAGGAATCTGATCAAGTACTCGATATCATGCTGTAAGATTTTTTCTTATTCAGGAGAAGCTTGTTTGATGAGAACCATTTTTTAACTAAAATAAAATTGGATTGTAAGGAGTGTTTAATTTGTGAAATTTCAGGTTTGGAAGAGTAAATAACAGTGTCATCAGCATAAAGATGAATTTGACAGTTGGAACAGATTTGTGGAAGATCGTTAATAAAAATGGAATATAAAAGAGGGCCCAAGGATGAGCCTTGTGGCACACCTTTAACTATGGACTTGAAGTCCGACTGAGTGCCCTGAAGAGACACACTGGCTTCTGTAATGAAAAAAAGAATTAAAAAATAAAATGGATTCAGTTGAGAGACCAATAGCATACAGCTTGTCCAAGAGGAGATAGTGATTGACCATATCGAAGGATTTTGATAGATCAATGAATATGGCACCAGTAGGCATGTTATTGTCAAAAGAGGATAATATGTCATTATTGAATTTTGTAAAAGAGCAGTGGTCGTCAAGAAATAGGGTCGAAAACCAGATTGGCGTGGAGATAGAATATTGCAATCATATAGAGATTTGGATAATTGATTAAAAATAAGTTTTTCAAATATTTTTGCAATACTATTAATAATTGAGATGGGTCCATAGTTGTTAATATCTTGGGGGTCGCCACCTTTATGTGGAGGGGTTACTCTGGCGCATTTCTAAGATGAGGGAGTTTCACAGGTAATCAGAGATAAATTAAACAGATCAGACAGAGGAAATGATAGGACATGAGAAGCCAATTTAAAGAATTGAATCTCCAGACTATCTGGACCACAACTGCTCCCAGAGCTTAAACCTTCAATGACCCGTTGAACCTCAGTTGGGGTGATAGTTCTAAAGGAGAAGGAACTGCTGCACTTATCATTAGTTGAGGTGAAATCAAAGTAATGATTACGAGAACGAGAATTGACAATTGATGAGAAATGCTGACTAAAGGCCTCAGCAATTAATAATGATTAACTAATACTTTCATCGTTGATTCTAATATGAGTAGTGGGTTTTTTTGTAGATTTATTAGTTACACTATTAATTATCTTCCAGAATTGTTTTGGGTTCTTAAAATTGGCAGTTAGACAATCTTTATAGTAACTGGATTCAGCATTTCTTGTTTTAGTTGTACATTTATTCCTCAAATCTTTATAGGCATTCCAATCAGAGGCATCCTTTTTTGCTCGATATTTTTTCCAAGCCCTGTCTCTTTGTTTAAATAAAGTAATAAGATCTCCTTTGATCCATGGTAAATGTCTACCTTGACTCTAATTGTTGACCAAGGTGCATGTTTATTTATAACCTCAACAAACTCAGTGTAAAAGAAATGCCACGTATCTTCAACATTTGGTATTAACTGAAACCTCTCCCAGTTTATGTTTAAAATGTCATGAATAAGGAGTTCAGAATTAATATTATTAGTTTTTCTTACTTTGATAAATTTAGGAGGAAGATGAGGCATTTTGATCTTCCAAACACAAAAAACAATGGAGTGGTTACTGAAAGAATCAGGTAATACACCAGATTGAATAGTAATAATAATAATAAACCGAAACAAACCAATCACGTCTTGTCTTTTGACAACTGACAAGTGGCTCAACCTCACACACCTCATCCCTCTCCTCGCATCACTGCTGGCCTGTGATTGCATTACCTTTCTCCTTCAGCAGCTCTTTCTATCTGAGAAAGGCTACCCCAATGTTGACCCTCGTTTTTTGAATTCGCCGGTCACGTTGCCTTTTTGATTCCCTTTTGCGCTTTCTTGGCGACGAGGATTCTGTCTCCCATGATGCTGCATATGCATGATCCTGCATCATGCTCAAAGAGTGGGACTTTGTTATGCTGCAGTAGTGCTGGGATAGTAGCGAAGCACCTCTTGCTCCTCTTGCTCCTCTCCTTTGGCTTCTCAGTCATGCAGCGCTGGCCTGGCTCTCAACGAAAACGCCGAAGGCGGGGCTGTATGTCCCTTGCTGGAGGATGTATTCTCAAGATAGTGAAACGTTATAGAACCCCCCAGACAACTTACCTGCACAATGTACAAACAAATTCTCCTTTTACGAGAATAAGTCAGATTATTGGTGGAGGTAATAGTACACCAGTGATGACATATTTATGAATGCTGACATCAATTTTGCCAATAAACAACTGAAAATGTTACACAATGTCCCTTTAAAGCCAGAAGGAAGCTAACGGCATCTTTTTATTCCTGCTTTTATTCCCACCCACTCATTGACTGTAACTGAAGGAGTGGAATAAGATGGAAAGGGCCCAACGTTTTCCAGAACTTTCCTCTGGTAAGGTTTTGTTTGTGTCCGTCTGCATAGCATTAACACCCTCACATACTGCTTCATGTTGCAAAGTGTGAAACAGGGCTGCTGATCCCTGCGATGTCACAGGCTGTCCTGCTTTCAGAGGCTTATGGAGAAAAGGTAGCAAGCTGCTTTATCCTCATTAGCATCATTACATTATGACGTGCCTCTAGCTATTGTTGTCTTTCTCTGTCTCCAGCCCTCCCTCTGCCTCCCTTGTTTTTCTGCCATTCTCTGCCTCTCACTTAGCATCAGGTGAAAGAAGATGATGCGTGTTTGATTTAATTTGCAAGGGAGAGATGCAATTGAGGAGAGACATGGAGATGCAGGGGTGGTAAAGGACATGTAAGCAATTCCCTCACTGTATCCTTTTCCCTCTGAAAGTGATGCAACCACAAAAGCCACCATTCAGATGCTCTTGAGCAAACTACTTGACTAGTCAGCCCAGTGAGGCCAGCACTGGCTGCAGGGTTAAAACCAAATGTTGATGAAAGCCCAAATACATGTTTAAAACAGACATCAAAGAGCGCATATCATCAGGCAGCTGTGCTCAGTCATACTTTAATGTTCTTTGCCTCTGAATATTAGTCCCTCTTTAAAAACAGTTCATCCCAAAATCAAAAATGCATATTTTTCCTCTTACCCGTAGTGCTGTTTATGAATCTAGATTGTTTTGGTGTGAATTGCAGATTGTTGGAGATATTATCTGTAGAGATGTCTGCCTTCTCTCCAATGTCATGGACCTAGATGGAACTCAACAACAAAAAACACATTTGAAAAACTATTTTCTTTCTACCAAACTACACCCATCAACCGCATCACCGTTGATGGGTGTAGTTCAGTAGAAAGAAAAATAGTTCCTGTCTGTGGATTATTTTGAGTAATTGGGTCATGATTACTGAAAAGAGACATTGATGTTGAGGTATTTTTTTTTGTTTGTTTGGTGCTTTCAGCACCACAAGCTGAGTGCCATCTTGGTAAATTATATTCAAGAGAAGGCAGACATCTCTATGGTTGATATCTCTTACACTTAGAACTAGATTGTTAATAGCACTACAGAATTTTTGATTTTGGGGTAGCTGTCCTTTTAAAGGTGAAGTGTGTACGATTTAGGAGGATTTGGTGGCTTCCAGCAATGAATTGCACATTGCAATCAGCTAAAAACTTCTGCTGGCCAGAATTCTTTCAGTGTTCATTGTTCAGGGCATTTTTATCGGAAGCCATTATCCACAGAGGTCTCTTCTTCTCCAAAACAAATGCACCAGGCGATTAGAATTGCTAAAAACGCTGAGTAAAGCAGTTTCACTTTACAAATCAATGATTCTCGGACACTATTTGGCACCTTGGGGCTCCCCCCAACATGCTATTGTGTGCTCTCACAAATACATGTGTACTCACCTTTTTTTCTGATCCAGACACTCAGGAGGTTTTTACTATGACCCGAATTATTCACAGAGGTCTCTTCCTTTCCTAAACAAACAGACCTGCCACTTTAAACTGGTAAAACACCAAATAATGCATTTTCATATTACAAATCAGTGTATTTCCAACGGACTTTGGCATGTCACTGTGGGTGGCTACTGCAACACATGCTTATGTGAGGTCAGCTTTTTTGCTCCAATAACATAAGATCAAGACATTCAGAAGGTTTTCACCAGAAGCCAAAGTATCCACACAGAGGCCTCTCCAAAACAAATGGACCAGGTGATTTAAAACACTAGAAACACTGAATAAATCTTCACATTACATATCAGTGTAACTCCAGCACTGCACATTGCAGTTGGGCTTCTTACTATGGTAGCCAACACAAAAAACCGAACAGCCTTATCCGGAGCTAGTGTATGGTTTGTCCATTCTGGGCTACTGTAGAAACATAGCTATGCAACATGGTGATCTCCATAAACAAAGACCTGCTATCTATGGATATATAAATGGCTCATTCTAAGGTAAGAACACAACAATTCCTTTTTTCAGATTATTATACACTAAAGAAAACATACTTAGTATATTATCCTCAATTTCTGCCAATATATCCCCCTAACTCCTACACACTGGTCCTTTAAATATAGTACCTGGGTCTTTAACAGGGGGTCTGCGACTCCTAGGGGGCCCTCAGAGAATTTACCTAACATTAATAATAGGCTAACTGTTGTGAATTCTTGTGCAGCCATGTGAGGTAGCTAATGCTAAATTGCCATGCAGCACTTACACATAACTGCAAGATGGACTAGTTAGCTGACAGTTAGGTACTGTGGCTCAGAGGCAGAGTGGGTCATCCACCAATTGGAAGATCGGGGGTTCAATTCCAGGCTCCTCTTGTCTGCATTTCGAAATAAGCCTTGAGCAAGATACTGAACCCCAAATTGCCCCCGACTGGATGAGTGTGTTTGAAAAAAAAAAAACCTTGGCACCTTGTATAGTATCCTCGGCCAGCAGTGTATGAATGGGTAAATGTGACTCGTAGTGTAAAAAGCGCTCTGAGTGGTCGGATGATTAGAAAGGCACTATACAAATACAGGTCCATTACTATTGTAAAATATTGGCAAATTAGCTGTATTATTATTTAAATTATATAGACACTCTTGTGATCAGTCCTTTTGTAACTTTTGTAACAGGGCAAGAGACTTTGACACCTTTATCATCCGCCTTATGCCTGGTTCACACTATACAACATTTTTGTCTGTTCTGACAGTCACTATGTCACATTATGCGATTGTGGAGTCATAAAATCGTGCTGTGACTTGGCTGACAGACATGACTCACTACACGATGGTCCATACCAATTATCCCCGGTCGTCTTTCACTACGTGTGTGATGTCATCAGGTTATTATTGTCCTATTTTTATTTTTATTATTATTAATATTATTGTTACTATTATTTCAGTCACTGTGGCTGTTCATGTGCCAGCTGAAATGTTGTTGTAGTAACGTTAAGAGTGCCACCAGATGGCAGGAGCTACATTTGAAATTCTGCATGCAAACTATGACAGTCACTGAATCCTCCACAACAAGTTCCTGTAAATGTTTCCCGATAAAACTAAGTAAAAGCCACTATTTTTTAATTTTATTACCATACGTCCGTCTCCATTATGAAGAAATCTCTTATGTCTCCTATGTCCTATTATGAAGAAGTAACATTGTTTGCTAGCTTGATGCTAACGGCAGTACTCACCGGATTGATAAAAACCCTCTGCTGTTTCACACTATAGTTTTTCCCTTTTTACTTTGTGTGGTAACATCCCTAGAGGAAATATCAAAAACCTGAAGGTGTTGTTGTCGTACATTAGTACAGCAGCAGATCGCTCTGTGTTTCTATAGGTAAAAGTGACAGCTGTGATGAGAAAAGTCATGAACGACAAAAAGAAAACCAAACATGCTAGCCTTTCTGTTGGAACGTCCTGAGGCATCCCAGATGCTGCTGCGGTTGTCGTCTACTGACACACTACACGAGATGAAAGGATGGATTATCTCGTACGACACTCATTGTCATTCACAATCTGAGCCGTCACTGTACGACGCTGCGTCGGGCTGATATCATGTAGTGTGTACGAGGCACTCCTAGCCATTCTACAGCTGCTGCTGACTTAGCAACTACACGCAAGTACAAACCAAAGACTTGAAAGTATTCGGAGAATCATCTCAAGTGCAACTCTTTCAGTCATTCATTCTTGTTTAGTGTCAAAGTCACAATTATGATAAAATGCAAGAGGGTAGCCCTTTTGCAAGTCTCCTAAAAAGGTGGCAGTACAAAACTAAATCACTGAAATCCCCCTTTAAAACACAATATTGGAACCTGTCACCACTCTGGAGCTGAATGGCAGGTCTTTCAAGAAGGGGACTAACACCAGAAAACAAACAACACTAAGCTTTTTATGTTAATGCTGTTCAATTAGTTAACAGTGGCTGATGTTTGAGCAAGGGCGATGGTAGTGCAGTGGTTGGCATTGTCGCCTCACAGCAAGAGGGTTCCTGGTTCGAACCCTGGAGCCTTTCTGTGCGGAGTTTGCATGTTCTCTGCGTGTCAGTGTGGGCTTCCTCCCACAATCCAAAGACATGCACGTCAGGTTAATTGATGACTCTAAATTGGCCTTAGGTATGAATGTGAGCGTGAATGGTTGACTGTCTCTATATGTCAGCGATAATTTGATGACCTGTCCAGGGTGTACCCTGCCTCTCGCCCAATGTCAGCTGGGATAGGCTTCAGCACCCCCGCGACCCCAACAGGATAAGCGGTTATGGAAAATGAATGAAATGAAAGGGTGTTTGAGCAAATGCAATTGACTGATGAAATTTGGCTGAAAGCCTGGGAATGTTTCAGTTAGTGGTTTTTAACTTGAGCACTGGAGTAAAAGAGACCTACACTTTCCATTATGATTTACTGGCAAACATGGAACTTAGGAAATTTTTGTGGTTAAAAACTGTCAGTAAACTTTTAGAGTCTGTTTTCGTTTTTGTTTTTAAAGCCTTTTTAGCATCCTGGCAAAAATTTGGTTTTAATCACATTTTAAGATAGAAATAGATAACAGATAAATAATTGTAACATATTACATAACATAATATCATATTTGTTCATGTTTACAACAATAATTTTGAATACAATAATCTTCAATAAAATAATCATACTACAAGGTATGACTTATTAGCAGAAAGTTTTTGTGCTCACTGATGAGAAAAAGACTTTCACCACTGACAAAAACAGCTTGCTGAAACTGCCAAGGAAAGCTTTAAACCTCACTGATGTTTTTATAGCCACTGAGCTAAATGGGGACGCCACCTGTCAGAGAGAGCCATTAGTGGAAAATCCCATTACCAGTAATCCTATAGGCCCAGTGGTACAAGCACAGCAACTAGTTTCTACTCTCTCCCTTTCTCTCCGTTTGTCCCTCCTGGCACCGCCAACAGTCGTGCTACCACATCCATCGTTGTGGCAGCAGATCTGTGAGTGCCAGGGTTAGAAGGGGACAGGACCCCTGGCAAACTTCCTCCTAGGTGGATAGAGAGGCTTGATCAGGATATTAATGCCGCTCCATGCCAGCTGCAGGTTACAGTCGCCACAGTAAGTCTCATCTTCTGAGGCCCTGCTTTTCTTTACAAAGACTGCTATTCTCTGTGTGCTTGGTTGGTTCAACTTCCCAGTATTGTCAGATTCAAGAATTGTGCTTCATTATTAGCTTGTTTTCAGCTAGTTTGGATAGATTCAACAATGTGGAAGATCACAGTATGACAACTTTTTAGTAGATAAGAAGCTTAGACCTTCATATTGATGCCGTGCTGCCATGTTGTAGCAGTGGGTCTCAGTCGACTATAGGAGCCATGTAGACCTCAATATCAGTGTAAGCTCATATATGGTGACTACTGATATGTGTCTGTAGCTCTGAGTATTATCAAACACTGTCAGGTACTAAAAGTTACTATTGAATGCCTGCTCAGATTTGTAATCTTGTTTAGTTATACAGCAGCATGCAAAAGTTTGGGTACCCCTGGTCAAAGATCCATTTACTGTGAGTACTTAAGAAAGTAAAAGATGACCTGATTTCCAAAAGGCAAAAAGTTAAAGATGACACATTTATTCAATATTTTAAGCAAGATTGCTTTTTTATTTTTATCTTTTACAGTTTCAAAATAACCAGAAAATGAAATGGGCCTGAAGCAAAAGTTTGGGCACCCTGCATGGTATCAAAGCTTCTAAACATGTTTTTTGTAGCCAACCAAGAGTCTTTCAGTTCTTGTTTGGAGGATTTTCACCCATTCTTCCTGCAAAAGGCTTCTAGTTCTGTGAGATTCTTGGACTGTCTTGCATGCGCTGCTCTTTTGAGGTCTATCCACAGATTTTCAATTATGTTTCAGTCGGAGGACTCTGAGGGCCATGGTAAAACCTTCAGCTTGCACATCTTGAGGTAGTCCATTGTGAATTTCGAGGTGTGTTTAGGATCAATGTCCGGTTGTAGAAGCCCTCCTCTCTTCATCTTCAGCTTTTTTACAGATGGTGTGATGTTTGCTTCCAGAATTTGCTGGAATTTAACTGAATCCATTCTTCCCTCTACCTGTGAAAGGTTCTCTGTGTCACTGGCTCCAACACAAGCCCAGAGCATAATCCATCCACTTCTGTGTGTAACAGCTGGACATGTGTTCTTTCTATAAAATTCTGCACACTTTTTTCTCCAAACATAACTTTGCTCACTGTATCCCAACAGTTCTATTTTCACTTCATCATTCCCCAGGACTTGTTTCCAGAAAGCATCAGGCTTGTTTCAGTGTTCCTTTGCAAACTTCTAACACTACATTTTGTGGTGAGGACACAGGAAAGGTGTTCCTCTGATGACTCTTCCACGAAGGTCGTACTTGTACAGGTGTCACTGCACAGTAGAACATTGCACCACCATTCCAGGATCTGCTAAATCTTCCTGCAGGTTCTTTAACAGTCAAAGGGGGGTTTTGATTTTCCTTTCTAACAATCCTACAAGCAGCTACAAGTTTTCTTGTTCATGCAGCCCTTAACTTGACCTCCACAGTTCCTGTTAACTGCCATTTCTTAATTACAATATGAATTGAGGAAACACCTACCTGAAAACACTTTGCCATCTTCCTATAGCCTTCTACCATATTGTGGGCATCAGTTATTTTAGTTTAAGAGTGCTAGACAGCTGTTTAGAGGAGCCCACAGATACTGTTTCTTGGGACAAGGTTTCAGGAGTCAGAGTATTTATAAAGCTTTGAAATGCATGATATGGCCTTTCCTAACAATGACTGTGAACAAGCCATAGCCCGAACACGCTACTTATGGTCTGAGACCCTGGTAAAAGTTGTCTGAGAAGTCAAATGTCTTGGGGTGGTCAAACTTTTGCATGGTGCTCCTTTCCTTTCCTTTCCTTCCCACTCTAAAATATTACAAAACAAAAATAACACTTTAATCTTACTGAAAATGTTGAAAAGCATGTTTCATCTTTAACTTCATGCTTTTTGGAGATCAGTTCATTTTCCGCTCACTTAACTATTCACAGTAAACGAAATTTGACCAAGGATGCCTAACCTTTTGCATGCCGCTGTAAGCTCGTTTGGCTTTAGACATTTTATATTTGTTATAAGTATAATAAGTTTACCATTAACGTTTGTCAATGGAAACCTGACTGCAAGTCTGCAGCCACGCTAGCTGCTCTATGAGGCTGTAGGCAGGCATAGTTGTGGTTTAAGCTAAATACTAATATCAGCAGCCTGTCAGTCTCACAATGGCAATGTTAACATGCTGATGCCTAGCAGGTGTAATGTTTACCATGTTCACTATCACAGTTTAGCGTGTTATTTACTATTTGCTAATTAAAGGTGCAGGATTTAGTGGCATGTAGCCGCGAGGTTGCAGAACTAAAATTTCCCCTGTGTGCAAAAATGTATAAAAAACTATGGTGGCCAATGCGGAAACAGGAAAACATGAAAACACAAATTGCCTTGCAGTGTTTGATTTGTCTGCTCTGGGATACTATACTTATTTTGAGGTAACAGAAATACAACAATTCTTATTTTCAGGTGATTACACGCAAAAGAAAACATAGTTCTGAATATTGTATTGCATTTCTCTTAATAGATACCCCCAAATCCACACAGAACCTTTAACACTAAGCGCAACGAACAGCTAAGGCTGATGGGGATGTCATTAGTGTTGCAGGTATTTGGTCATTTGGTATTGGACAACTTTAAATTTTGGTAAATTCTGGTTGTTACAATTCATAATGAGGAAATCATGTATATGGTAATATAGACTATCCAGTAACAGTTGACACCATAGACTGTATATAAAGATGGACGACGTGTCTACACTCCTCCACTGTACAGAAGTGAAGCTAAAATATACGGCTGCTGCCATCTTGCTCTGGTGACGTCATTCAAGCAGACTCACACAGTTGTCAATCGTGTTGTAAAATCCCAGTTTAAGTATCATTTGATATAAAAGATTTAATTTAATGGACTGGCTGCCAGCAACTTTAAAGGTGGAACATTTACTTGTAATTTTACTCAATGCATGAGTTGACGACGTGAATCCATCACCACACCTTAAATTCTAATATGACATTGACCATTCCATTAGATTTTATTGTCTCTCTTGGACAGTGTTGGGAATGTTACTTTGAAAAAGTAATTAGTCATAGTTACTCGTTACTTTCCCCAAGAAGTAACTGAGTTAGTAACTGAGTTACTGCACTATAGAAGTAACTAATTACCTGGAAAAGTAACTATAGCGTTATTTTTTTATAAAATGCTCAAATATGTCAAATTGCTTGGACACCCCCCTTAATGGAACTGTATGTAATGAAACTCAACACTGAATATGTTAAACGAATGAAATTGACACTTAATAGAATAAATCATTATTATAAATTATTATTAATAATTATTATAAATTATAAATATTGTACACTTATCTACAATACACTGCATTGTTTTGTGTGTGTGTGTGTGTGTGTGTGTGTGTGTGTGTGTGTGTGTGTGTAAAAATCTCCATTAATCGTGCAATGTAAATGTGAAAAGTCTCATTGACTGACTGTCAGCTGTCTGTATGTGGAGAAGGAGAGGGGTGGAGGGAGCGGAGCTGAGGAAACATCCTGCAGTGCGACATAGTATCATGCGTTTAAATAACTTATTAGACATATATTTAGAGAAAGGCAACGTTTAGAGAGCAAGCCCAAATAAGCAACTCCACTTTAGAAACAAGCCCAAAAAAACGCAAGCCGCGACTACTAATATTTGTAAGCAACTTTACAAAAAAAAAACAAGCCCAAAGTCGTGGTGAATAAGCAGACCTGACAATCCTGCTTGTGTGCTTGTGAATACCCGCCCTACTCTGCCTCTGATTGGTTTATGATGAAATTTTACTCTCCCTAAGCCAATCATCATCACATATGCAGTTGTCTCTCCCTCCCTTCCCCTTCCCCCTCACCTGCCCTCACCAAAGAAAAAACAACTTTAGAGCTCCGCTGAGAAGGAGCTTGCTTAGGTGAAAGTCGCTTCAGTGAACCCAGGTAAAGCCGAGTAACAGCGCATTTTATTGTGAGTAACGGTAACGGTGTTATAACAGAGGAGACAGTAACTTTTTTGATTACTCGTTACTGAAAAAAGTAGCGCCGTTAGTAACGCTGTTTATTTATAACGTCGTTATTCCCATCACTGCTTTTGGATGACATACACTTTTAGTAATGAGTGAATATTCAAGTCTATAAGAATATTAATTTTGACCATATTATGTGAATTGAGAGAGACTCTCACTGCAGCATGTTCTATTTTGTTCTGAAAATGTCAGCATACAACCCTATTCTGTGGATGATAAACGATGTGCAGACCTCTGTCTATGAGGAAATACAGCGAGTACTGGACGAGCAGTGAGTGACAACAGACCCATCCATGTTCAACAGTACTGTTTGCAGTGGAAACGCTAATGGACCTAGGGTATAGGTACCATGAAGGGTTACTTTTGGTTCCAAAGGTACTGTACTGAAAGTGTTAAGTGGAAACAGGGCAAATGTCAGAACAGGTGCCATCCCCATATGAAAAGCAGGTGGAAATATGATACTGATTGAAACTGAAATGAATATTACGTACGTATTACACATTCTGGCATCGGTTAAAGCTTACCGGGCCAATCGCAAGCAGCGGAGTGAATGCATTTCGTAAACAACCAACATGGCTACTGATTTTGAAACTGCGATGGTAAATGTGTTGAACGAACTGGAATGTACATTTTCTTTAAAAGCAGAGCAAACGGCTGCACTGAAAGCTTTTATTGAAAAAAAAGGATGTGTTTGCCGATGTGATGTGTTTGGGACTCAGTGAAAACCCAGTGGCTATTGTTGTTTCTCCGCTAGTTGCTCTCATGGAGGAACAGGTCAGGGAAACAACCAAGCTGGGAATCACAGCCATGCAACTCGGAGTCCACAGTGAGGAGGAAATCCGCAAAGACGGCAACACTCTTTCCCAGACATCATCACAGCTCATCTCCGCTGCAGCTTGCTGGTCTGTTTACAGTGGCGTTGTGCTAGCCTACGTCACACGTTTCATTTACTCTGATTGGTTTTCCGTCGTTCCAGTTGCGTAAAGGGGCACTTTGAGTGACAGCTGTTGATACCGCCCTCAGGAATAGAGGAAATGTACACTCCATGTCCAGATCCATTCGCGTTTTGCGAATTGGGTCTGGCAACGCCAGGCTACAACGATGGGGCAAGCATTGTACATGACAGACAAGGCAAACAAGTGTTTGACTGGGTGACTGCAGGCCACTTCCTGTTTCAAATTGAAGTCAATGTTTCAAATGAAAACCCCTCTGTCGTTTCATACACGGTCCACCAATATATTAGGATTTAACCTAGTTTTGTTTCATTTACTTGTGATTTCTGATTAAGCAAACAAACATTCCTGATTAGGTCATTTTACATAAAACATGTTTATTTTTAAGTCAGCTCTCCTAATGTTATAAGATATCTTATAATTACAATCATCACCATTTGTGCCAAAACCTTTAATCTTTGAACCTCTGTAGAATCAATCTTCTGTATCTGAAGACTTTTTAAGGAAGAGACCTTTTTTAACGGGAGCCTGATTGATTTTTGTCTGCACTGGTGCTTCACTTTCGTAATTTACCCTCCACTTCCCTACCAAAGAAGTCTGCGGATTTTCCCTGCAATCAAACTCAAAGCAGCTCTTCTCATTAATTACCAGACCTTCACAAAGGGATGAAGAAGTCAGTGTGTGAAATGGCTGAATTAAAAACCTACACACTCTTGGCTTCCAGTGACGGTGACTGGGTGCAGAAACAAACCTTGACCTTGCAGCACTGCCAGCAGAGGCAAGGACTCGCCGGGCTGCATCAGGCTGGACACACAACTCCGCCATGAGGGAGGGGAGGTGGAGAGAGAGAGCAAAGAGGGGAGGGGCAGAGAGAGTTGTGTGGAGAGAGTAACAGAGAGGTGGGAGAGAGCGGCTCAGAGCACAGGAGGCAGAGGGTGGAGAGGGCCCGAGCCATCTCTCTCTCTCTAAAGCTGGAGGTGAATGTGTAAGGATGGTCCCTCGCTTTCATCCTGCCACTCTCGACTGTGTCCTGGGCTGCTTACTGTCTCTCTCTGCCGGTAGGGCTGCTGCTTTCACTTCTCATCTTTCTGCTGATGTGTTTTTCTCATGTCATCTACCTACATATTGTGCTTCTGGCATGTGGCTGTGTGTGTCCTGTGTGGGGTGAAAATAGGAGAGGAGAGTGCTTCGGGCTGCATAAACTCTATTTACACTCGCTGCCGGTGCAGGTGTCTGGCAGAGATGACTGCAGCAGCTGCACTGGCATGCCCCCCCCCCCAATCCCCTCCTTTCATCTCTCTCCTGTAGTCTGATGTCATGGCAGCTGATGTTTGCTGGAGGACACCCACAGCTCGCTGCAAACCAGGACTGAAGGGATGTTTCAACTTCTCAGACAGTGCCTGGACTGTTGTTGTTGTTCTGCCCCCCCCCCCCCCCCCCCCCCCCGAAACTGGAGTATGGTGGGGAGAATATTGATTGCTGTTGTTTGGTCTTTTTTTTCTTGAACTCTGCTGCAGTCCTTGTCCTGTTTAGCTGAGCACAGGATGGCTGTGTGATGAATCCCTATTGATCCTTTAAACAGACCCAAGAATAGTTCATTACATCAGGCTGCTCTCTGCTGACCTAGACAACACTCCACTTACAAAGTAGATGGGCTCCTGTCCCATTATCCCCATTACTGCAATTGAGATGGAGGGTCACTAGCAGTCACTGCTTCGCCTTGCAACATTCCTCTTCATTGTGCATATCTTAATACAGTTTAATAGGTTTTAGCAAAGCACACATTAATTCATCAGTAATGAGTTTGGGGCTCTAGCCTGTGGCACAGGATTATGGGTGACTTGTGTGACCTTTGTGGATATAATTCCATCTCCAAGGCCAGATCGTTTTTTTTTTTGGTTCTTGGTGTATATCCTCAGGGGCACAATGTTCACGTTGGATAGATTATGCAGCATTAAGCTGCTTGGTATCTGATGATTCTACAATGATGAAATCCTCCGTGGTTATGAATTAAAATGGGCTGAGCTCTGTTGTTGTTCTATGCTCACAAGAATTCACGTGTAGTTCTTACTGAGTTTGCCTTTTTATTGGCTTTCATACCGCAGCTGACAGGAAAGAGGAAATTTGTTTTCTTGTCCAACATTCACCAAAACATTTCCTGCCTGCTCGGAATCTGCAACTCAGCCGTCCTCGGCAAAACAAAACTGATGATGCAAGAAGTGTTCAGAGAGGATAACACATCCAAATCTCTGCTGGAGGAGCTTTTTCCACTGCTGAAGTGCACTGAAGTGTTTAGGTTGGTTAAATGCAAAATACATCAGCATGTGTTAAATAAATCATAGGCCCATCAGACGAGTTTTCTGGAGCAGCATTCAGAGCAGGCAAGAGGGAGCCAGGAAGCTGTAACAAGCATCTGATGAGTCATCGCACGTTCCTTTTCAAAGGTGGAAGGTTAACGCCAGGTGGCCAGATGGAGGCTCGCTCTGCTGGCCTGTCATTCATTATTGCAGTAAGGAGACTCTACTCCAGGATAATGATTCTGATTGGAGTTTGCTGAGGTTGAATGGAATCCAAACCTAAGACACTGACTCATCGGTGTTGCCGCATGACATTTGTTTTCATCTTCAAAACTGAGTCCTAGTTATTGTGTTTGGAGAAAAGAATTTTAAGGGACTCATTTGATACAAAGAATAAACATTCGGGCTGCCAGAATGATGTGTCATTTCATTTATGCTCACCGTAGGTAGATAATTCAGCTCTCATTTGTAAACCTGATAATTGGCTGCTATCAGATGTAAACATCTACCACTGTCTAAGACATTGCATTTTTTCAATTTAATTCAATTTTATTTATAATGCCCAATATCACAAATCACAATTTGCCTCACAGGGCTTTACAGCATACGACATCCCTCTGTCCTTTGGACCCTCGCAGCGGATAAGGAAAAACTCCCCCCAAAAAATTTTATTGCAAAATTTTTTGCATGTTTCTTATACCCAATCTCATTACAGTCTCATTCCTAACAAAGTGATACCATTCTTACCTAAAAAATGGCATTGTTCTTTGTTGAAATGCTCAAAACAACCTACATTTACAAGTGACCTCATGTGGTTGTATGAATTATAGACCAATTTGTGGTGGAAGTCACAGTTACGTCACAGCAGTTGCGCGTGCATCATGGTGGCAAAAAAACAGCTAACCAGAAAGAAACAGCTGAGATACCCATAATAAAAATGTCTTGTGCCATTGGATGTCAGAACAGGAATACAAAAAAAGGTAACCTAAATTTTTATAGAAAACCATCACAGAGGATGTCGTTTGAAGCTAAACAAAGACCTTTATGGCTACTAGAATTTGATGTAAACAAAAATTACATTACATATACATTGCATATTCACATATGCAATTCATAGAGCCCCACAGTTACAGCATGAAATATATAGGCCTATATTTACATACTCCTAGTGGCAGCAGTACTTACATTGTTCTAAAATGCATTAAACATTGAAAAGAAGTGAATACTAACTGAGCCATGAAGTGCAGTTTGGTTTCAGTACATAGTTGTTTGACTTGTTTATGTCTTATAGCTTCATTTTATGTCCTTGTTGCTGGCTCGGCAGCACGTCTGTGCGTAATAAACAAAAATCATTTGACAAATCTCAATATTTGGACGTGACCACCAAGTACAAAACTGTATGCATAGAGAGATGTGTTTGCCTTGAGTGATTATTTTGTACAGACACTGGGTATAGGAAGATGTCCGGCCACTGTAACTCTGGCCTTTTAGTTGGATCCTTGACCATAAACATATGCACATACATACATTATGATCTATGTGTAGTAGAAAATAAAGTTTTGTCTCCAGTTAATTAAAATCTCAATATTCAGGCTATAATAACTGCTGAACACTCAGTAGGGAAGTGTGTGTTTGGCCTACATGAACTGAATTACTGACGTGGTGAAAGATAATTCATCATCACAAGGAATTGTGAAAACTCATGTTTATCAAGCATGAATTTGGCTTATTGTCCTTGGTTGATACTTGTGGAGACGTCCCCATATAATATAACTTCATGAGGAATTAACATTAGACAACTTTTTAACTACCTAGCAAATTAGCTAGCTGATACTGTCTGCTTATTAACTCCTTGATCATAATAGTATATGGTAATTTTTACCAAAAGAAAATGTGTCCTCTGTTTATGTTATTGAACAGATAGAGGCTCATAGAGATTTGTTTCTACCTCTCAGTGATCAGCCATACGTTGCGTGCTAGCTCCATTAGCTACATTGCTAATGCTAGCGAGCCTTTCATTTTCCTACCTGGATGCAAATGAACTGATCTAAACCAACCTGATCTGACAGAAATACGTGAAATGACCACGACCTCTTAACACCGCATTCTGTGATGGCAGGTTAATGGGTTAAAATTACGTGCCGGTACCACGGAAACAATGCCAATCTAAAGTCAATTAGGATCCTTTTTCGTGGTGGACACACGAATTCCCTGGTTCAACAACATCACGTCAACGTCGTTTTCCTCAATGATATCTTTAACATTTCTGTATTCACACAAGTGTATATATTATAGTGCTTTTAACATTTTATTTGGTGCTCACACCGACACCACTGCTGTCCCTTTCTTGGCTCCGCCCACAAAATATGTAATCGCTGTTTACAAACACATAAAGGGTATGGCTTTCACACAACTAACTGACAGAGTATCACAAGATTGTTAGTGTTCCTCGTGGTGCACCAAAATGCATGTGCGTGATACAGAAGACTGAGACAGACAAACCTTTACATTATCTCGGCAAAGGTCTCACACACCTGCTTGTGTGACAACATTTTATATTTAGCAACTTTGGCTTCTTTTGTTAAATGAAAAAAAAATGTTTGTAATTCCAAAGTAAAATATAGCTTTGGACATACTGAAAAAAACTTTTAAATGATATTGAGCCATACAGCCAGGGCTGGCTGTAGACTTTTGGGGGCCCTAAGCAGGAATTGGTTGAACTCTGACATTTTGATTGACACCTAACTTGAGCCAGTAGGAGCTTCCATACTGACAGTCTACACGTCAATAGGCAGAGAGGGCCTGTGTTGAAAGAAGTACATGTCCTACTGTCTAACATCTCAGAGCATATTAATGGCTAGATATTGGCCCGATGGCTTATGGGTCTTGTAGTCAATGGCACTTGGGAGAGTTTAACTTGTTCTTGCCATCATAGGCTGGTATAATTGTCATAATCACACATCAGTACATGAATCTCTCTCTTTTCTACCTCTTTTGCAATTGAGAATTATGTAGCCTACATTTGTAAATCACATTAGGGAACGGAGTAATGCTGGTTACCTGTGAATAGAGCTTTAGTTTAGAATAAAAAGAGCAAACTTTGTAGTAAGTGACTACAAATCTTTAAACTGTTTTGTCATAGGTATGAGGTCTTGATGAACAAACTCCACATTTCTTCTCATGTTAAAGCATCTCTTTACCATTTTTTTCATCCAACCAAATAAAGTGCACTAAAGGAACTGGACTTGGATGTAGCCATTACAGGACAGCCGTCGCATAGACACAGTTGTCTGCCTCTTCCTGCCCAGTAATAAGATGCATGGTTCAGTCAGTGTGCATGCAGATTACAGTCTGTTTATGCATGTGCAGCATTGGTCCACTGGGTGCCAGGGATTGGTGTCAACAGGTTGCCATTAGGCTCAGTAACATGTGGCAGAGGATTATTCCGCTGGTGCTGTCTCTGAGCTTTATTACAGCCATTACTGTCAGCAGACATGACAGGCGTTGTGGAGATGCTGTACATTGTGAACAATGGTGTGTCATATTGGGCTCTAGTTTCCCGGCACAGCGCAGGTGGCGCAGGGTGGCGAACCCCGCACAGACCTAGTTTCGAGCAGCGCAACCCGAGGCGTGCTCAGTTTGGTAGTTTGGCAGACCGAGGTGCACTGAGATGGGTGTGGCGGCGCAGCAGGGGGAGGTGTTGACATATCCAGCTTGGCACAGTGACAGTTTTGTGCCAAAAGGCTTTGCCGAAGGTGCGCTAAAAGCTCGCCATCTGAAACCAGGTCTACTGTCAACGCAGGGGGAGCGCAGCCGGTGTAAGCCGAAGTTTGGCTGACCGGCGGACAGTGCACACACGTCACCAAAACCTCACAGGCAGGTTTCCAGAATATCAGGCACATTAACGATGCAATAAACACCCAAAAAACCACTATTCAATGCAACTATCTGCAATCAGCACATAAATGTATCTCTATATCGACTGTCCCGTCACATCTGATGTCAGATCAAAGGGGATTGGCACCGTTTGGCACGTTTGGCACGCGTAATGGAAACCCAACCTGATTTGATTAACACAGCTGCAAACTAATGAGTTCACATCCCTCTCAGCCAACCACAAACAGCCACAGCATCAGATAGGGAGTATATATTCAGCATCTGTCATCTTAGAAAAGTCAAAAGAAAAGAAACAGAGTGAGACTGCGAGAGAGAAAGAGAGAGCGCGCGCGCACGAGAGAAACGCAACATTGATTTACAATTGTGGTGACCTCCTCCCAGGCTACCTTTGCATCATCAGCCCGTGGAGGTCTGCTCGCAGTTCCGTATATTCGGACACTGCGAGCTTGGACCTCCCGGACCAAAACATCAGTTTCCTCCTGGGAGGAGTTTGGCCGTCTGACGCTGCTGCTCTCTTCTGCCATGGCGAATTGAGTAAACTCTCATTACACCTTCGCGCGGCGCATTTAAGGGCGAGGAGAGGGGCTCATTCGATTGGTGTGATGTGTGTAAAACCCACTCCACGCCGGTAGGAGGGACGGAGGTGGGATAGAGGAGTAGCTGCGCCAGGGCGAATTGTGTGCCAAACTTACAAAATCCGCCTGGCCACACCCAGTTGGCGAAGCGCAGGTGCCTCTGCGAAACTAGAGCCCAATGTTTTAGTTTCACTGTTACAACCAGACTGCAGTTGCAAGTGAACGATTGCTCCTAAGCGTGACAATGAAGACACAACACAGGAAAATATTCCACATGTTGTTACAAGCTAGCTGTGGCTGGAGTGAATAATAGGCTCAAAGATGAGGCTTCTTGTTTGCATCTAAGATTAAATAATTTTATACTGTGATTGTGGGTCAGCTTACACATTTTAGATGTGTAATTCAGGTTTGCCTGCTGCATGCCTAATCTGCAAACAATAAGGCTGAAAAAAAAAAAAACAGTGCTGTTACTGTCTTCCACTGTGTTGTGTGTTGATGCAGTACAAATCCATGTTACATGCTGAGCCTGTACACCTGCATCTGATAGACTGGTGCTAACTTTGGTTGATGCTGGAAAGTATTCACCGTGAGCTTTTCAAAGCACAGTAATCAAACACCATTTTAAGTAATGTTATAAATAACATCTGAAACAGTATTACCTAACTGACTGGAATTTTATGATGTTTGATTGTGAAACTGGTTATCGTTTCACCAGTATTCGTATGTATGTGCAGGGCTCGACAGCGCAAGTGTTTTGGTCGCATTTGGTGCGAGTCGATAATTTCCTGTGCGACCAGAAAATTATATTCAGTAGAACCAGTTTTACAAAAATGTTAGTATATGCACTGTTTTATTGTTTAACTTGAACGGTAGTTGGTTTCTTTGTTGGGAGGGGGGTCTACAGACCGAGCAGCACGTTCTCCCGTTGTCTCTTACACAGACGCCGATGACGTCAGCATGCTGGCTGACTCTGTCATCTGTGGACATTCCCATAGGAAAGTTGTAATAGAACTAGTGCTGGCTCCCAGCGGCAGTGATGTGATTGGATCCAAAACCGTGTACTTCCGTACTTCCTCGACCAACAGCTGATTAGCTTTGCCTTACACCCACCTACACCAGAATTGCCGTTCCCCGTATTGTTGTCCGTAGTACAACAGAAAAGGAAGTGTTCAGTGCATCGCAAGAAGAGATTAAAATGGATATGATTTCATTTGATTCAGCTATATTGCAGAGCTGCAACGTCTCTGTTACATGTAACACACGTGCCGTACCTATGGCAACGCCGTCACATGGTCTGGATATCCCCGCCCATTTCTATTACAAAATGAAAGACGAATGTCCCCAGACTCTCATTCCGAAGTAAGGGAGGCTGGTCATGCGAGACTAGTTCTCCCGGTGCATGTGTCCGGGTCTGAGCGCAAGAGGTGATTAAAGTCCCGACATGAGCACGAGCCTGTTTCCTCTCGGTGAGGACAGGCGAGTGTTGTTTCACCGACTGAACACCGTCAACAAGGAGACACCTGACGCCACCCAGCTCCGTCCCGCCCCGCCGGGCCCTGCCGGTGTGTCACGTGATCACACCCACAGTCCGTGAGACAGTCTGTATGTCTGCCTGTCTGTCTGTCTAATTCCCAGTCGTCACTCTGAGTCCATACACTATAATATAAAGTGTGTGTATATTATTAATATGTGAAACATGTGCTGAGGTTAAATATGGAGGACAATAATAACTGTGACGTGTCAGTGAAAACATTTAGGTGAGACAGTCACAGTGAAGGAGACACTCTGGGCTCATTGTTATTATCTTTTTTCTATTTTTACAATCAATCTATTAATGGAGAAAATAATCAGCAGATTAATCCATAATTATATAATCACTGGTTAACAGTTTAAAATCAGACAAACTACCAGCAACATCTGGCTGTTACATTAATGAGCATTAACTCATATGATATATAAAAATATAACAATTTTATTTTACTGATTAAACTAACAAACTCTTGCTGGAGGAACATTTTTAGTGCAGGACTTTGACTGTAACTGGGTTTTTTTACTCGAGTACATGAGAGCTGAGTGCAGCTTGTGATTGCTGACCCCTCCTGGTAGATGTTTAGAAAAACACTGAAGTGTTTATGAATTATTATATTAACTTTGTGAGAATAAACAAGATAGGAAAGAATTAATCATAAACGGGGAGGAAAAAAAGTCAAAATAAATAAATGAATGAAATGAAATAAATAAGTAAGTTGTGATTTAGAGATACAAAGTTTCTTCCCTCGAGATGATGAAATGATTAACAAACAACAAAATAAGAAATTGTCTTGTTTTTCCAACAATAACCTGAAGGTTGAGCTCTGAGCTCACACACAACAGTGATTGTCTGGAATTAAGTGATAAGAAACCAGCTAATCCTAGCATTAAAGATATAACCGTTGGGACCCGAACTTGTAACAGTCCTCCAATTAAAGTATCAAAATGGCTATCAGAAATTTGACAATTTACATTAAATCACCTCGTGGGGCACCATTTCCGAAAAGGGAAAAATGATAGCCAGTTAATGATATCAGTCTCGTAAAATACACTAAACTATCAATTTGTAACTGATTAATAGTTAAATAAATAACTATAGCCAAAGTTGCCATATTGATAGTAAAAGTTAAAGAATATTGGAGTTCTTGACGCAGCAGAGGTTGACTATTCATTCATTCTTGTGCAATATTAAACAGACAGCAGGTATGATCCCAAAAGGTATTTATTCACAACAAAAGCAAAGCAAAACACGCACACATACACACACGTGTGTGTGTGTGTGTGTGTGTGTGTGTGTGTGTGAGAGACAGAGGCAGAGAGAGAGAGAGACAGACAGACAGAGAGAGACAGACAGAGAGGTGTGTGTGAAACAAATTCCGTCTGGCCTACAAAACAAAATGGCTGACAACAGAGAACTACAAGATGGCTCAACCAAAGATGGCTTCAGACCATGTGGTCAGTCAGGACAAAGACAAAGGAGATGAAGCAGGAACTTTGAATGTCCTCTTTTGGTTTAATTATGTTGAAAGCCAATATGTGAGTAAGTACATATGTGTATGCGATATGTGTTGCAAAAGGGTCCAGGTTAGTATAGAGGATGTGTGTAAAGCATTAGCAAACTAACATCACTTAGCATCAGTGAAGCCAACATCCTCCTGCCTACATCCTACCTCTGTTGAGGTTCAGGAAAAAGAGCCCTCTTCAATAGCTGAGGGTTCAGAGCGAGATGGAGAGAAGAAGTTTCTCCTTAAGTTGGCTTGGTGACATCATGGAGTCACATGTCACTGTGACAGTAGTGCCCAGTCAAGTTTGAAGACTGGTCTCTCACTTAGGTGTGACCATGAGGCATCCTGTGTAGATGAGCGCCAAATGGCTGTCCTTCGTTTGATGAACAAAGAACACGCAGTCTTGGCCACCATTTCAGACAGCAAGACACAGAGGAAAACCCTTCACATGTCCAGTTTAGATCTGCATGATGATAAATCTGTGGTCCAGTGAATCCCAACAGGACAGATTTTTATGTTTTGACACTGATGCACACACAATGCAAACTGCATTTAGGATTCAGTAACCCCTGGATTCCACCAGGCACAGCTGTGCTGAATTCCTGCTGTATGTCCATACATCTGCTTAGGCTACGTGGCCACCGCAGCTGATGCTCGTGATTCCACCAGATGCAATGCAGTGCTCCAAAAGATGCTCTCCAGTCTGCAAGTGACAAAGAGATTTTTTGTGGTTTTGTTTGAAGAGATTGAACAGTTGCATATATTTTGCCATTTATCTGGTTCTGAATATGACACATATGATAATAAACATGCACTACATATTTGCTATTATATGCTGCAGACCTGGTTGAATAGAATGCATTGACCAACAAACTGCATCTAATGAAGTTATTCACTACTTGAGTAATGTTTTATAAGGTATTTTTTACTCTTACTCAAGTAGTTAAACTTATGAGTACTTTTCATCTACTCTGCTGATTGGCGTGATTGGCATCTTATAATGAGATGCATCCAGATGAGTGCACAGTTTTCCTAATCTTATGAGTTCACCCCGGCTCAGTTATACACAAGAACAAGTGCTATAAAGGCCAAGCATTCCATAAACAGCTAAGAGCTGTGGGGGTCTAGGGGATTAACGAACTGACTGAATTGCAGCATCTTGAATCAGGTTTGCTGGGGCCTCTATAGCATGTCATTCCTCATCTCTCTCCAGTCCGTTCCTGTCATGTCTTTACTGTTGACCAAACTTTTTTTTTTTTTTTTTTTAAATACAACCTTCATGAATTCCATTCTGAAAGCCTGTCACTGATCTGTGGCTTCTCAGGAATCTATAGGAAGCCGATTTGTGTATGTTTGAAGTCCTTCAGGTTTGCAGTGTCATGCTGAGGAGGAGTTTATTCCATCTGTTCTTGAAGGCATGAACACTACTCAATGCAAGGTCTCCAATGACAGGAGGGGAAGGCTGTTCCATGTTGTTACAGCAGAGAAGAGAAAGCTCCTGTCACGGCATGTTTGTTAGCCCTGGGGAGGTATGGCTTGGTAGCAGTGGCGATTGCTCTAAGACTGCAAGGGAAGCTCAGCTTCCCCTAAAATGTCAAAGAATAGGTGGTCAAATATGTACTGTTGTGTTTACATTTCATTGACTAAATATGCACTAGAACGCGTGCAACTTTTGTTCAGAATCAGCTACTTATCACAGGTCACTGACGCGACTTTCTTCTCATTCATTCCCGTAGCGTCACAGTGCATTAAACAGTGGAAGCTCAGCGTCCAAAGACTTCAATGGGGAAGCATAGAGTGGGTTGTTCCACTGCAGCGAAACTAGACAGTCAATGGATAAATACTCGGTTTTGTCCCGCCCATCGGACGCTCAGTGTCCCTGGGGGTCTATGGGGCAGTGGGCCGGCCTCGGCTGGCCTGGACGCTGGGCTTCTGCATGATGATTGGATGAACCGTCTGAGGCTGAATCCCTTTTTGATTGACAGCGAAATGAGCGAATCAGTGATCTTGAAATATAAACCACCACCGGAGCATTTTTCAAGTTTCATTCCGTTGTTCCGAGTTGATCTGGAGACTTTTCCAATCCTCTTAGTGACTTTTTCTTTGTTAAAAACGACTAGCAACAAATCTAGCATCTTTTTCTGGTGTTACTGGAGACTGTACTCATGTTTGGAGACTCTGACTTCTGTCGCTCTGCAGTTACTGTCCCCAACGAGCAGCGGGTGCTGCTGTGAGCCCCTCCACCGTCCCAAAGCACTCACAGGCGGTCACACTAGCCTCGCGCAGCAGCCCCAGAGGGTAGAATTTACGTATAAATAAACGGACACATTTTATGATGTAGGCCGAAAATGAGCTTCCCCTCCTTGAAAGACCAGCAGCCGCCACTGCTTGGTAGTAACCTCTGGGTGGCTAGACCTGGGACATGAGCTGAAGGTAGCAGTGCTTTCAGATCTACTGAACAGTTGGCAGTGTGCATTATGAAAAGAACAGTTGTTGCTGCAACTTCTGCCGTGGCTCAGCTTGATGATGGCTTAATCCTTTAGGGCATAGTCTACATCTACACCAGTGATCTTTAGTGCCTTCGTCTGGTTAATACCTTGCTACCTAACAGTGGTGTGTGAGGCATTCATTCAGAAAAGGCAGGAGTACTCACTCCTGACCTGGGTGTCACAGACGTTGGCTTAACCTGTAGGATCAAGCTTTTTGGCCAACTTCTGCAATGCTCCCAGATGTTGTCCAGTACATTTTCAGATGACAGACAGATTGCTGGTCTACTGGAGTATTCTGTCAATGCAAAGTCCTGGAACTTCCATCTGCTGACTGATTTTAGCACTTCCAAAGAAGAAGTCAGATTTCTCTTTACTTGTTCTGTTTTCTCAGTGTTCAGCAGTAAAATATTACCCATGCTTCCATAGGGGTCTCTCTGACAACATTATCAAAAGTATGTACCATGTCAGAGGTGTAGGCGGTAGTAGAATCAAGTTGATGTTTTGTGTTGTACCAGTCGCAGTTAAGGTCTGCATTTGTAGCCAGAAGAATTAGAATGTGAAGAGAGTGGATGCACCGCAGGATGTACCTCTGGATACCAGTGTATGATCAGAACTGTTTTGATTTCATGACTTGCAAAGAAGTGCTTCTTTCCAGACATTTCTCTGTCATTTCCCAAACAGATGAGAATTTGATTTGATTCCTACTGCAGAGTGGAGTCACATCGATGATTGATCCCTTTTGAAGATGATGTACATATTTATGATATGATTGTAATTTTTCAGACACAGTACTTCCCAACAAGACAGCAGGTTAAAACAAGGATGTTTAAGAGGGATTCTCCGTATATAAGGCAGTGGACCAACAGAAATGCAGAGGGTTTTTTTTTTAACTGTGAGGCATACCTCCCCAAAGGGGTGTGGGAGACTTGCAAGTGGGGGCATGGAGAACAGACATTTGGACTAGATACTGTGGGAGGTGAAAGTGACAGGTGCATATGAGTGCTTCATAAACAAGCAGAAGTTATACTGTATACTGTATTTGGCCCTTTGATTGGTCCTGCCTACAAACACAGCCAGCAGTTGGAGCTTTAGCAGAGGCTGTGAGACACAGATCATGGAGGTATCATGGTACTTTTTGCCAGCCCAGCCCCCAGGAAACAATGCTGGCATCGTATGTTTCTGCAAAATACAAGTACATTCCATTTGTATGTCTTATAACATTTCTAAACTGGTGTACTATATAAGTTGACTTTGTGATCAGAAGGTGGAGGGGATGGTGGATGGTGTAATACCCAGGCAAAATGCCTTCCAAACTGTAGACCACTATTCTAGACCAACAAACAACAAAACTATTTGGTTTTTAGCGAGCATTTCTTAGTGGCTTTTAAACCCCCAAACATGTTTTGTTTTTGTTTTTTGGCAACTTGTCGCTGTTTTCTCCCAAGACAATAATGTTTTATTAGAGAAGATTTACAAGAGTTTCTGTGGCCTGAGGGGATATTTGTGGCATCTAAATATCTGCCAACTGAAGAGCATGACAGGGCCTGCCCTATTAACATAATCACCAGGTCCTCCCTGCTGTGTATCCCTTCCCTTCCCTGAGGTTACCTTTACACCTAAAAACAACACCTTGTTGTTTTTCATGGAAATAAGTTATCAGCATAATGCAATAAAACTGTAGCCATTCACAGTAAATGTATCATGCATATTTCAATATAATTTAAAAAACAAAAAAAAACAAAACCTGAATGCTGACGTGAAAAGGTGGCTTCTTTCGTCAGTATCTGACGCTGGAAGTCACTGATCAAGCACCGTTATTGACTTCGGAGTGAGACCGGGTTGAATATCTAGTGTTGGCAAAAAGTGTTTTTATCTGCGATGACACTTCTGATCCATTTTTAGCTCAGTTAGTTTGTTAGTTTGTTACCATATTACATGAATGCTGCTGTCGCACTGAATGTCTCGCTGAACCCATTACAACTTAAAAACTTTACATGACATTAAAAAACAAAGAATCATCAAATATATAGAACAGCCAAATCTGATTCAACTGACATAATTCTGAGGTGGGTACAGCCCTAGTTTCTGCCAACCATGAATACAATGCATTGTTACATAATTGGATCGGATCGGGTATCGGCACCGATCACGTTATTTTTACAAAATCAGAATCGGTAATAAAAGATCAGAGGAATCAAAACAACAAAAATGGACAGGTTTTTCATCTATGTTGTTCATTGTTGCCTCCGCTTTCCAATGTATTGTAACCGAGTGTCCTGGGTTCACCTAACTGAGTGCAGCTAATGAGCAATAAACGGACAGGAGTCGAGACAACAGGTTCAGCGGCCACCGCTTCTCTCTTTATTCCGAGCAACACAGCCAAACCTAACAGCGGAACCTCGCCTACCACAGCCCAACTCTGGAGAGACAATTTGTTTACAGTTCAGAATTTGTTTACAAGCTTTTTGGATACTATTTAAATAAAAAACAAACCTTATGGGACAACTTGGATGCATTCCTTTTTCTTTCATTCTTAATGCTTTGCAAAGTATCGGATCGGACTCGGTATTGGACTCGGTTTCAAAATAAAGGACTCTGTATCGGATTGGATGCAAAAAAAAAGTGATTGGGACATCCCTACAATTTAATGCAACAATTGCCAATTCCTCCTGTTCATGACATCCATATTTTTTTAGCAAATGGAAATAACTTCTGCTGACTGTCCAAATCGTATGTAACTGGAATGGAAAGTTGCTGAGACATTAGTGTTTTTCCCAGACATAAATTAAACTGATCCTTTCAGCTGTACTAAGGCTGTATATTCAAGGTCCTTCTGGGTAAGTTAGCACGCTGACACACAGATGAAGGATGTTAACACAGATGAATTAATAGATTAAGGCACACACTGTATCGGGTTGGGCCATGTCTACCAAATTGGCATTTAACAATGTACACAGTAACACATGCTAAGGACAAAGACATCATTGTTTGGGGGGCGACCACTTTGCCCATCTGGGAGCCTACAGTTCATCTGGTAGATAAATCAGAATTGTTACTTTGAATCATGCAGTGAACGCCATTAGCACCACCGCAAACCTGCGGCCCCATGTAGGTGTGTGGCGGGCAGAGACTTTTAAATCACGATGATGGGCTCAGTGATTAATGACTGACAGCCATCAGCAGTGGACAATTGCATCAGTCATTGGCCCAACCCTGTAACTGTACATATTCTGTCATCCATGAAATAACCATGAGAGCCACTGTCAGGCAAATGCAGCAGACACATTTAGCTTCTCCTTATCTGAAAAGCAGCAGTCGTCACACCTTTCACACCCTGCTCATTGTTTCTTGGTAATGTTTAGCCTGTATCACATCAGCATGACTGGCATGTTTGGACACCACCCTGCTTGCCTGCTCAGATTTGTCATGTTTTGGAGGTTTAACAGTTTAGACAGCAAGAACATCCTAGACAGGAGAACAACAAGCTTACACAAGTTGTCTGCACAGTGGACTGTGGAGTAGAAGGGCCCTTCTGTCTGGAGATATGTAGAGGAAATACTGGTTCACAAGGTTAGCAGAGGCCGCATCTGAAGAGGAAGTGTTCAAGGAGAGGAAAATGGATCTCTTGGGGCAGGAAGAGTCAACCACAGGTCGCTTAATCATAAAGTTGAAGGATATATTAAGACACAGCAACCATTTCAGTGGCCCCTACTTGGCCCTCAGCTTGGCCAAGCCTCAGAACAGATCAGACGGATTCCTCTTAAATCTATCTGCTCAGCATGTGTCGTCTTGAATGTCTATTATCACCTCTGTCTTACCCTAACTGGTATATGTTGTTATGCATGAGGTACACTTGGGCCTGTTTGTGTTGCTTATAAAGACAAATATTGACAGCTCTGCCAGATAGGACTCACAATTAGTCTAATTACAAATGCTGCATGGGCCTACAGGATAGAATAAGATGGCAATATAGATCAGAAATGCAAATGGCGTAGCAGCAATTTGATGTGCCTGAGCACCATTTAGGGCGGCCATCACTAAACCTGGATTAGCATATTTATGTGAAAAAAATTGTGTAGATTGACTTTAAAATATGGTAGAGAACGTTTTTAGAGTACTGGGGATTATACTCAATAGAGACAATTAATGTGAGTCATATGATCGGGCTACAGCATTAGTTTTATGTATCTCTAGATTGTGTAATGGCTTCAGAGCTCTTTGCTGATAATTCTTCAGGGCAGAAGCTAGAGAGATAATCCACTGTATAGTAAGAGTGAGAATTTTTCATTCTGAAATTCACTTTTTACCATCTGGGGGACAGCATGACAAGATAGAACCACACATTTTACACCCTAATAACCAGAGGTGGGACCAAGTGATTGTTTCACAATTCACAAGTAAGTCTCAAGTCTTTACTCATAAGTCCCAAGTCAAAACTGAAAAGTCCCAAGTCGTAAACTTTGATTTTCAAGTCCTAAACAAGTCACATAAGGGCCACACCGGACGCGGAAGCGATGCGAATAGCCTCGAAGCGCCTCGAAGCGAAGCCAGTTCCTTTCGGCGCCCATGTTAACCGATTGTGTCATCCACACCGGCCGCACCGCGCAGCTCCGCGGCCGGCGCTGCAGCGATTGTTTTGGCGTCTGGTCTATTTTCTGCGGGAGCCACGAGCGAATTTGTCAAACCGGGCAGGAATACAGGCTATACATATTAGTCAGTGGTATCTAAAAAGAGCGCGAGTGAGATGAACACACACACACACACTCACACACACTAACACACACACACACACACACAAGAAAGAGTGGGGGTTGGGGCACACACACGCAAACAGAGAGAGATACCCATGATGGAAAAACAGCCCCAAATGTGACGGAGACAACAGCTGGGAGCAGAAGCGCTTGTCGACCGGCGTGGAGAAATGCATGTCTGATGTGAACGGGCTCGCACGAGAATTTCGCTGCACTGCACTTTGCAGCACTTCGTTGGCAGTGTGGCCCTGGCGTCATAGTTCGCTCGTCATCAAATGCGATGCCATTTTAACAATGGAGTCATAACCAGTCCCTCCAGAAAAACGCGATAATGCGATCGCATAATTCAACGCATAATCAGCCAAAGTCTGCGTATTCATGCGGGGGCCACATTTTTTCAAAGACGCCGCACTTTCGCCACATAAATCGCCGATTTCCACGCAAAATGCACGAAATATGCGGGGCTTGCATGATTTCATAATTCCCGCATTTTCGTTGCCGTGAATGTCATAGAAAAGCTGCGATTTGGGCGTGTGATTTGGGAGGAGATGGAGGAGGGGGAGGAGATGGACGTTGAGGAAGAGGGGATGGAGCATAGACATACCGTATTGACCCGAATATAAGATGACCCTGAATATAAGACGACCCCTCTTTTTCAAGATCCTTATTTGAAAAAATACTTTTTCTTTGGACAAAATCTTGTTTGCATAAAAAAACATTTTATTGTTTTCCTTGTACAAAAAATCATAAAATCTCCCATAGTCCTGCAAATAGGCAGAGCACAGAACGCACTTCATGGTTCTATGCCATGAAGCAGTGCAATAAAACAGGCATAGGCCTACTGGCCTAACTTATGCAATAAACGGTGAACATTTGCTTGACAAACAGTGTCAGAACAGTCAGAGCATTAACATCCAAAGAACACCACAAACAGTTTTTTTTTCTCCACATTCATTCAGCTGCATCCTCCGCATCACTGGGTTCCTCTTCCTCACTCCCGCTCTCGTTGTCGCCCTCTGCCGCTGCCGCCGGCTCCTCCCACATCAAATCATCCTCGGTTCCATCCAGAGAATTTGAGATGCAACAATATCTAATCTTCCCTTTATGTCAAAGATCCTTGAGAAAGTAGTCGCAGACCAGCTGTGTGATTTTCTCCATGATAATAATTTATTTGAGGAATTTCAGTCAGGATTTAGAGTGCATCATAGCACTGAGACAGCACTAGTTAAAATTACAAATGACCTTCTGATTGCTTCAGACAAAGGACTTGTCTCTGTACTTGTTTTATTAGATCTTAGTGCGGCGT
>NC_065529.1:2149937-2150898 GCF_006386435.1 Epinephelus moara
TGTCGTATGCTGTAAAGCCCTGTGAGGCAAATTGTGATTTGTGATATTGGGCTTTATAAATAAAATTGAAAATTGAAATTGAACATTTCTTGAACCCGTTGATGATGCTCTCAGAGGACACGTCTGCCAATGCTTGCCGGATCCATTCGCAGAGAAGACAGACAGGAGGTTTCTGAATTTTTCCAGAAGGTGTCAGGACATGGTTACCAGTCAGGAGCCATGCTGTGTAGTTCTTCCGCAGATTGTTCTTGAATGGCTTGTTTACGACNCCTGTGAGGCAAATTGTGATTTGTGATATTGGGCTTTATAAATAAAATTGAAAATTGAAATTGAACATTTCTTGAACCCGTTGATGATGCTCTCAGAGGACACGTCTGCCAATGCTTGCCGGATCCATTCGCAGAGAAGACAGACAGGAGGTTTCTGAATTTTTCCAGAAGGTGTCAGGACATGGTTACCAGTCAGGAGCCATGCTGTGTAGTTCTTCCGCAGATTGTTCTTGAATGGCTTGTTTACGACCACATCCAAAACCTGTAACAAGGTTTTTTGGGGTTTTTTTTACCATTATAGGCCTTGTACACATAGCCTACTGATAAACATTGAGCTACACGAAATGTAGGCTAGACAGCCCCCAAAACATGCTTCATAAATTCATACTGTATCTTTTCAATCTCCCAATAAAATGACTCGAACCACACTGACCTGCAGCTGACCTGTCATTCCACCCGGGATGATCACCAAGTCATCATTCATCTCCCTCACTTGTTTCTTGACTTCCTCTGTCACGTGTCCACGGAAAGCATCCAGCACCAGCATGTTTCGCCTCCGTCTAAGTCCCCCGGGACGTCTGGCCCACACAACTTTAAGCCAGTCCACCACAAGCCTGGACTCCATCCATCCTTTCTCTTGTACACGCACAATTATGCCAGCCGGTATAGCATCTTTGGGGAGAGTTTTTCGT
>NC_065529.1:2151398-2156847 GCF_006386435.1 Epinephelus moara
TTTTTTGTAGAAGGTTTAGACTTTTACACTACACTAAACAACCCAAGTTTTAACATTCTCTTATATAAATTAACATGTGAGGAAAAACAACTTCAAATATAAACCAGGTGAGGTCCAAAGTGACTGATTTCTGAAGGAATGCCCTAAACGCTGTAACAACATTCAAAGAGCTTGTAAACAAATGGCAGCATTCATAGCATTAGCAACCACACATGACTGATAATCTTAGCAGCTGTATTGCTACATGACATGAGAAAAATATTTAAGACTTGCAAAATATTAAAAAGATAATTGTGAATAGAAATAACATTTCTGTCTGTCCCACCTAAGTAAAATGCCAGAGTCAACAACAGTCTTAAAACTACGACCTGACAGTCTGTGTTGTTAGCCAGCTAATAACTACAACCACATTCATAATGACAGTCACTGTCATGAAGATAAGGTTGTCATAAAATCGTCATGGAGAAAAGCGCAAAAATAAAGTTAGATGAAAATCTCGATTATGGTTTACATGATTTATAAATTCTCGGCTTTGATAGCTGTCCTAGCCTGATCTAGCCTCTTGCACTCCAGCCCCATTTTGTAGCGAAAATGCCTAAAATAACATACCCAAATTAAAATGAATGTAGCCTCTGAACCGCTCTGACTACATGCATGCATGAGGTCTTGCCAGAAAGCAAACTCTCTGAAGTTCCTTGTGAAAGTGTCAGAAACACTCTAGGTGATACAGAGACAGAGTAATGGGCCTCTGAAGTCAGTAAAAAGTTGAAAATTTTGCCTAAAATAAAATAAAAAATGATTTTCAGGATTAATAACTGTCTGTGGCTTCATCTGAGCAGGTAAATGACACTGTTGGGCTGTAGGCACACTATCAATGAACATTTGTTTCAGGTTTGAAGAAAATTGCTCAAAGTATGACCATTCTACAATGTTTTTTCCATGAAAAGATCCAGGCGGAGCTCCAAATGACAGAGCGCTCACTCCGCTTCAAAAAAGTACTATCAGTGATCAAACAACACTCAGCCAGCTTCAAACATCGTACCTTATTGAAATCAGGTGTGATTATGATAGTTGATGTTGTTTATGACAGAAACACCATAAAATATCACCAAATAAAGCCATATGAAACGTGAAAGTTGTGATCCTACTTTCTAGGTGGTATATCTCAGCCAAAAATAGTGGGAGGAGTGAGACTCTTACCTTTTACAAACCACCTACACACCCGCTAACAGATCCGCATGAGATCGCAAGTAATCCTTTAACTTTTCCCCTCGAAAAACGGCATGACATGGTTTGTCACCACTCATCGCGATTTTGGACTTCGTGTATTTAGGCTGCTCTGGTGCGAAATCCATAAGGAATAAAAGAAAAACGATGCTGGATTCAGGAAGCCGAGAGCTTCCTGAATCCGGTGATACCAAACATCACATGGTTTGATGACGTAGTGCGCCTGTGAGATCCCATTTAACAGAGGAGGGAGGGAGCGCGGACGCCGGCGTCCGAACGGAGTTAAAGAGGCTAGTCTAACGTTAATCTAGCTGCTGGCTATGTTAGCATTTCGCTAGTGGCCAAATAATGTCAGTTAACGTTACAGTAACATAATGTTATAAATGGCCAAACACAACCAAATTATTGTTCAGTCTTACTTGTGAAAGGTAATTCCCCGCGATCTGGTGTCATTGTTGCGCCGGTTATTACAACCGTAGGCTGTACAAAATACCGGCATCCTTCCTCCGTGGGCATTGGAGCTCGACTGTCAGTTTATGTGAGAAGACCCACCCAATATGGCGGCGCTCACACAGTCGATGCGGCGTCTACTTATATATGTCTATGGGATGGAGGATGAGGATGGCGAATGATTGGCCAGTGTTAGAGGCTACGCAGTTATAGTTTTGTAGCATATTCTTTTTGTAAAGCTACAGAACTTGTTTGACTCAGCAATGTTTTGTAAGTTTGAGCCATGTGTTTATTAAGGTCTGAAATAAAACAAGATGAGAACTTAAATATTCCCTGCACTTTCTGTGATGTAGTATGCTTGCTTATTATAGGAAGTAATTAGAAATGACTCTTTACATTAAGGTAGTAGCCTAGTGAGAACAGGGTGTTGGGGAATCACTTTTTTTTCTCTTTTTCATCAAACCGCAGTTTTTGCAAGTTCCCGCAATTTTTGCAAGTTCCCGCAATTTCATTGCAAAAAATTGCATAAATATCCCACATATTCCATCGCATTTTTTAAGAAAACGTGCCACATAATCAAGGATTTTTGCCCGCAACAATCACAAAAAAACTCTGCACGCATTTTTCTGGAAGGACTGCATAACATTGGCTATGCATTAGCTCGCTAAGTATGTAAATATCAGCCTTGACTCAATGTTCTTTGTGCACCTTCAAATGTCGTACAGAGTTGAAGGTTGTTGCATCTCCATCTGTAATTTCTGACCTACACGTTTTGCATACTGCAAATCTTTTTTTTGTTGCCCACTGCTTAGTTTTTGTGCATGTAAAACAAAAATACCTTTGGTATCACATAATGTTGGCTCTTTATGGTTCTCACTTGCGACTTGATTGGATACTGTCTGATTGGTTCATACAAAGTGCATCTGGGAAATAAATTGTCAACTTGCTGAGAATGAATAGCATTAGTTGATTCAAGATATGAGAGGAAATAAATTGATTTGTACAATACTAAAAATAACATACTTTTTAAATGTAGGGCTTGGGGAAAGGTATTAAGGATTTTCAAGTCAAAAGGCTCAAGTCCAGGTGAAAGTGTTTTTTTTATTCGATCCAAGTCAAGTCTAAAGTCATCAAATTTGTGACTTGAGTCTGACTTGAGTTCAAGTCATGTGGCTGGAGTCCAAACCTCTGCTAGTAACTTATATCATTCTTCTGGCTTAACAGTCACTTATTTACACATCTAGCGGATAGGATGTAACATTGAAATTCATTTGAGGTGTTTCTCACCACCTGGTGAATGTAAGTCCCATATTCACTCTCCTTTTAGCCCATTTTTGCTCTACACCAACTCCTGAGAAAAATGTCTGAATCTTTAGTTGCAAGACAAGCAACTCTCTTCACTATCTGGTCGCTAATTTTGTCAGCTAGCCATGTTGTGCTGAGCAAGGCCCCTATTACACAGAAAGCATTTTACAGTTTTTTTTTTTAAATTGAATGCCACTAGTAAAAAAAAACGCTTGTTACACCTTTTAATTGTCGTCAGGCAATGACCCCATCACCTCCTTACCCTAACCTTCCTGTGTAATCAATCTACTCTTTATTTATTTTATTATTATTTATTTTATTTTTATTTCCCAGCAATTAGTTGCTAGTTCCTAAAATGGACAGGCAGAGGGTACTTGCTCTAGCTCTGGTTGATGGTGAGAGGCTGTCAGCAAATAGATTGTTGGGCACAGGGAAATGGAAATCTTTGTGGGTAAATGAGACCCTAAAAAAAGAGGGTGGATTATAGTCCAGGAGCTTCACTCAATGATGGCCGTTTCAAGTACTGCACTTATATGCTTCCACGCCTGCTGTTTTCTATTGAGATGGTGGTACAGTAACTGCAGTTTGTAAAGTCGTAGCTCTGGGTAACCAGCAACTGCCACCACCACTTTCTCCTCCATTGTTTACCAACTGTAAACTTGTTGTCGTGACCACCACAGAAGACCCGCCTCTCAAATCTTCTGATTGGACAATGGGAAAAAAGCAGAAATGACTTGGGACACTTTTCTGCTTGTGAGTTGAGATTTCAGAGTTCAGAGTGGGCAGCAGCAGGGTTTCTGGTTCAAATCTGGGGTCAGGGGTCTTATGTGCAGAGTTTGCATGTTCCCCCCATTTCAGCGTGGGTTTTTTCCGAGTACTCAGGCTTCCTCCCACATTTCAAAGACATACAGGCTAGGTTAATCACTGACTCTAAATTGGCCATAGGTGTGAATATGAGCATGAATGTTTGTCTGTCTCTATGTATCAGCCCTGTGATAGTCTAGCGACCTGTCCAGGGTGTACCCAGCCTCTCGCCCAATGTCAGCTGTGATAGGCTCCAGCCCCACAACCCCTAACAAGATAAGAGGTTACAGAAAATAAATTAATGAATTGTTTAGAGTGCTCCAGAAAAAAGGCACCTATAGAGCGCAAAAATGCAAGATGCATAGCAATGCAAAAACAGCGAGCAAAAATCTTCATTCTCATTAAAAATCAATTACAAAGAGCTGCCTTCAGCTGCTAAAACCATTTCTGTGTGATTGGGGCCCAAGTAACATTACTTACTTACTTACTTACTTACTTAAGTCTTTAACTTCCCTGAGGAACGTAGGCCATTGACGAAACTCCTCCATCCTCTTCGGTCTTGTGCCCTCTTAGTCATCTTCATCTCCTCCTCTGTGGTTCTTCTCCAGCTGGCTTTAGGTCTCCCTTGCTTCCTCTTGCCTTGCGGGTTCCATGTTAGTGCATGTTTTATAATGGAGGTGTTTGGTCTTCTGAGTGTGTGGCCTATCCAATTCCATTTTCTCCTCTTGATTTGGCTTTCTAACAGTTCTTGCTTAGTGAGATCCCACAAGTTCACTTTTGAGATGGTGTTGGGCCAGTAGATTCCAAAGAGGCGTCGGAGGAAGCGGTTGAAGAATGTCTAGAATTTGTTGCAGATGTTGGTGGTCATCTTCCAGGTTTCTGATCCGTAGAGTAGGGTGGATTTGACATTTGAGTTGAAGATCTGCAGTTTAGTTTTGAGTGATATGTTTATTTAAAATGTTGAATATTGTCCTTGTTTTTCCTATTCTGGCCACGACATCTTCATCAAGCTCCACTGTATGCCGGTTCGGTTATTGCTGGTTACTTGCATCATGGTCCAGTCTATGCAGAGGAGGAATAATAAGAAGAAGAAGAATACATTTTATTTATACAGCGTTTTTACAGCTCTCAAAGACGCTTTACATTTAAAACCAAAGAAAAGAAGTACATACATGTAAGTGCAAAGAGATAAACAGAAGACAAGGACAATATAAAACAACAAGGTGCAAAAGCATAGTGCAAAACAAAGAAAAGGAGGGCACATGAGGAACCGAGAACGAAAAGCTGATGTTAAAGGTTAAAAGCGGATTTGAAAAGGGGGGTTTTGAGGAGTGATTTGAAGGTGGATGGATTTGGACAGTCACGGATGTGTATAGGGAGGGTATTCCAGAGGGAGGGGGCGGCTATGGAGAAGGCTCTGTTGCTCCAGGTTCGGTGCTTGGTCCTGTGTGGAGGTGAGAGGAGGTTTTTGTCGGATGATCGAAGGTTGTGGGAGGAGGTGGTGGAGCATGTCCGTGAGGTAGGAGGGGGCCTGGCTGTGGAGGGCTTTGTGGGTGAGGAGGAGGATCTTGAAATTGATTCTGTATGGGACAGGGAGCCAGTGTAGGTTTTGCAGGACAGGGGTTATATGTTCACGGGAGCTGGTGTGGGTGAGGAGGCGGGC
>NC_065529.1:2160848-2179174 GCF_006386435.1 Epinephelus moara
TTTTTCCCCGTAAAGGGGTTTTTTTTGGGGAGTTTTTCCTTATCTGCTGCGAGGGTCATAAGGACAGAGGGATGTCGTATGCTGTAAAGCCCTGTGAGGCAAATTGTGATTTGTGATATTGGGCTTTATAAATAAAATTGATTGAAAATTGATTGATTGGTTTGAGTTTTGGGGGAGGGAGGGGGGTCTTGAAGTCCACAGTGATGGCCAGGTGATCTGAGATGTGGAGGTTGGTACTNTGAGTTTTGGGGGAGGGAGGGGGGTCTTGAAGTCCACAGTGATGGCCAGGTGATCCGAGATGTGGAGGTTGGTACTGGAGAGTTGGTGGAGGGTGAGACTGGCGGAGCAGACTAGGTCCAGGATGTGGCCGCAACAGTGGGTGGACAAATTGACATGCTGGGTGAAGTGAAGGCAGTGGAGCAGTTCCAGGAGGTGTATTGCACTTTTGCAGTTTGGATCATCAATGTGGATATTGAAGTCCCCCAGCAGGAGAATTGAGGGGGATACGGCGGATAGCTGAGTGAGGAATTCGACGAGGTCTGAGAGGAAGGAGTTGTTTGGTTTGGGAGAGCGGTAGATGATGGCGATGACCAGGGAAGTGGGACTAGACAGTTTGAGGGCGACTTGTTCGAAGGACTGAGCAGGAGGTATGGAGATTGTGGATATTTTAAAGCGTTTCTTGTAGATGGCAGCAACGCCACCACCCCGTCCGTCTGGGCAGGGTTTGTCGGTGTAGGTGTAGTCAGTGGGTGTGGTCTGGTTTAGGAAGAAGTAATCCAGGGGTTTGTGCCAGGTTTTGGTGAGGCAGAGGAAGTCCAGTTTATTGTCAGTGATGAATTCATGTAGGATGGCACTTTTGTTGGTCAGTGAGCGGGTGTTGAGTAGAGCCAGTTTCAGGTGTTGTTGGGTTTGAGTAGCACAGGGGGTGGCAGGAATGCAGAAGATGGGGGATAAGTTTTTGTAATTCACAGTCTTAGTGCAATAAGGGCGGGGTGGTCTGTGCTTTATGATGGACTGTATGGGGAATGTCTCAGGTGGAGGGTTAATGAAAGAAGGGACGGTTCCAGAAAAGATTAAAATTGTCCGCGAAGTTGAAGCTTCAAGCGTAGCAGGCAGGCCTGAGCCAGGTATTCAGCAGGAGCAGTCTGGAGAAGCGAGCATCCCCGCGAGCAAGTGTGGGAATGGGACCAGAGATAAAAACGGACTTTCCACAAGTGCGTAGGAAGTCCAGGAGGGAGGTGAAAGCACTTTTGGTCAGCTCAGAGGCACCCCGAGCCAGGTCGTTGATCCCTACGTGCACCACGGTGCGGGTAATGGAGGATGGGAGTGACTGCAGCAGCCCAAGGAGTTTTCCCAGGATTACCGGGACTGTGGCTCCGGGGAAACAACAGGTGGTGGCATTGAAGAAGCGGATATTCCTTGTGATGGAGTCTCCGATGATCAGGGTGGTTGGAGGGAAGAGCGGGCGAGGAAGGGTTTTTGCCGGGTTGGATGGTGGCGAGCCAGCGTCCGGGCCGTCCGCTGGCCGCGGGATCGGTGACCGGGCATGGCCGGACAGGTGTTGCGGTGGATCGCCGTTATGGCCCTAGGAGGAGGAGAGTCTGCCGGCAGCGTGGGGTGGAGGAGGCCTCCAGAGTGTCTGAGGACGGCTTCCTTCAGGAATTTGCGACGTGAAGCAGAGGTAGTTGTCCGGGAGGAGAGCTGGTGATCCGGGACCACAGCAGAGCCACTCTGGGCACCGGCGGGTGCTGGTGGGGAGGAGGGCTCCACGTCACCCATGGGCGCTGGGCCACCGGGGTGGCGAGCCGCGGGGACACAGCCAGCTGCCAGTACAGAGCCAGCCACGATGATCCCAGAGGCAGGGCAGCTGGAGCGGAGGGATTGCGCCCCAGCAGCTGACGAAGCACCAGGGACCGCAGGGCTGTCGGAGCGGGAAGCTGCGGGGACGCCATCAGCCGCAGGTGTAGGACCAGCTACCCCAGATGTGGAGCCACCTGAGCCCGAGGGCGAAGCACCTGTAGCCGCAGGCGGAGAGGGGCCAGCGGCCTTTCCAGAGCCAGGCGTTGCACAGGGGGACAGCAAGCATCCCTGCCCACCCCAGTCAGGACCTCAAAGGCCTCTGATAGGCAACCTTCATGGAGGACGAAACACTGTGTCCCTTGGTAGGCGCTCTTGACGATGTTAATTAGTTTGGGGGGGATGCCATAGCGCGCCATCAACTTCCACAGCATTTCCCGATCCACACTGTCAAAGGCCTTTTCAAAGTCGATGAAGTTGACATAGACAGCAGAGTTCCATTCAATAGATTGCTCTATGATGATCCTGAGAGTGGCTATTTGGTCTGCACAGGATCTATTGTTCCTGAAGCCAGCCTGATTTTCCCTCAGTTTCCCATCTACTGCCTTTTGAAGCCTCTCCAGTAGAATGTGGTTGAGCACCTTCCCTGGTGTTGAAAGCAGCATTATTCCTCTGTAGGTTTTACACTCCCTGAGGTCTCCTTTCTTGGGAATCCTAACAATGATGCCATCTCTCCAGTCTGATGGGACATTTTCTTCCTCCCAGATGGTTTGCATGAGTTGGTAAAGCCTTTTGGTGGAGGTTTCAATGTCTGACTTGAGGGCTTCAGCTGGTATCTCGTCCGGTCCTTCTGCCTTGCCTCCTCCTAAGGCCTTGATGGCTTTCTTGATTTCTGTCTGGTGGGAGGTTTGCAGTTTATCTCCAGCAGGTTTGTGGCTGGTGGTGTCTCTACTGTCAGTTGTGGGGGCTGTCTGTAGAGCAGTGCTCTAAAGTGTTATGTCCACCTCTTTAGTTGGTCTTCCTTAGTGGTGAGCAGTGTACTCTGTGTGTTTTTAATATGTGCTTGCGTTTGTTGGAACTTGCCTGTGAGCTTTTTTGTTGTTAAGTAAAGTTCCTAAAGATTGTTTTTTCCTGCTACCTCCTCTGCCTGTTGTGTCAAATTCTCAATGTATTTCTTTATATCCCTTCTGACACTTTTCTTCACTTCTTTGTTTGCAGCTTCATATTCTTTCTGTGCCATTGCCTTTGTTGCTCTTGTTTTGCTTCTGTTTAGTGCCTCCTTTTTTTCTTTTCTCTCTCCCACTTTCCTATATGTTTCCATGGATAGCCAGGGCTTGTTGTTTGCCTTCCTTCTCCCTACAACTTCCTCACATGTCTCTTTCCATGTTGTTTTCAGGCCTATCCATTTATCCTCCACCGATCTAGGGAGTTCATGGTTTTGTAGATTTTGTAGAGCTTGGAACCAGTTGTGTAGTGTGACTTGGTAGAGTTCCGATGTGCCTATATCCTGAAATTGCTGTATGTTGAATTTGAGTCTTCCTTCTTTGTGTGTTGTGCGCTTTAATCTCGTCTGGATTTTTCCTGTGATCAGATCTAGCGTCAGCTCCCCTTTTCACTCTGACATCCAGCAATGAGCGCCTAAATTTATGGCTAATGCAGATGTAGTCAATCTGGTTTTCTGTTGTATGGTCAGCAGACACCCAGGTTGCTTTATGGATATCCTTGTGTTGGAAAACTGACCCACCAATGACCAAGTTGTTGTCTGCACAAGACACTGCAAATCTTTCTCCATTTTCGTTCATAGATCCTAGTCCTTGTCTTCCCATGATCTATTCATAGCCATTGTTGTTTCTGCCTATCTTGGCATTCATGTCTCTCAGAATAATGATGTCCTTTCCTTTCTTTGTCTCTAAAATGTAGTATAGGTGGTTGTAAAAGTGTTCCTTGATTTCATCGTCTGCATCGTTGGTGGGGGCGTAGCATTGTACGACTTTGAGGTTTATTTTGTTATGTGTAGTTTGTAATTTGGCTGTAATAATCCTTGAGTTGATGGGTTCCCAGCTGATAAGGGCCCTCTGAGCTTCTGTGGAAAGCATGAATGCCACTCCCTCTGTATGTGGTGCAGAGTCTTCTGGGTGTCCAGAGTACAGTATGGACTCTCCGCTCACCAGCTTGACCTGCCCTGACTGGGTCCATCTGGTTTCGCACAGACCAAGGAGAGATAGTTGGTACCTCCTCATCTCCTCCGCTATCACTGCTGTCTTTCCTCCTGCATACATGGTCCTCACGTTCCATGTAGTGATGTTGGTGGGACGTCTACGGGTCAGAAGCTTTGGACACACTGTCTCTTTGCGGTTTTCCAAACACGTTGTCATTTTCTCTTTAGCGTGGAACACTGAAGAGTCTTCCTTTCCAAGACTTTGGGGTTTGAGGTTTTTCGCCAATGTTTCTGTAGCATATGGATGTTTTACAAGTTGGGGTTGCTAGCCCCAAGCCCAACCTTCCACCATTTCTGGCTTCTGGTGTTGTTTAGAGTTGGTTTGTCAGTCATCTCCCCCTAACCTATTGTCTTCCAGGCAATGGATTACAGTCTCATACCATATGAGACCAGACAGATTTTGGGTTGGGTACAAGCTGTCCCAGCACAGCAAGCCCAACCAACTCCAGCTACTGTGTAATGAAAAGCTGCAGCCAAGGCAAGCATTTTTCTACCAGCAGCTTGAGAGAGGCCCAAGTAACATACAGTTGGTTTATTACAGCTTTTGTCACTGAACATAACTGCCTGCTGTTGCTGAAATCAATGTTGATGAAAGTAATGGAAATGAGCCATACAGTAAATGTACTGTAAAATAAACCAAAAGATGTGCTGAAAGTGGCTAAAAGCTCCTCATAGCAGAAAGAAACTCCAGTCTCTGTTGGTTTGTCACTATGCTCAGCAGTACAGGGGGTCGTCCACTAATCAGAAGATTGACAGTTCAACCCGGGCTTCTCCAGACCACATGTCAAAGTATCCTTGGGCAAGATGCTGAACCTCAAATTGCTTCTGGTGGTGTGTGTGTGTGTGTGTGTGTGTGTGTGTGTGTGAGAATGGTTACTGAGTAGCAGGCGGCATCATATGGTAGCCTGGGCCGGTAGCAATTACGGATTGGCCATCAGGACGTTCAGGACGAATTCTGATGGACCGGTCACTAAGTGGGCTGGTGTGGGCCGGTGGGGCCGGCCCGGTGGTCAAAGAAAGACAAAAAAAAAAAGACTAGTGAATGTCAAGCTAGTTGCTATCTGTCAGTACTGCAATGTACATCCCTCCCATGCTGTTTGTTTGCTGTGAGATGTTCAGAGGGAACGTAGGTGTCAATCTTATGTTTTGATGCTTGAAGGAGGAGATAAGAGCGGCCTCTTCCAATATGAAAGAGGCTCTCATTTTTCTTGAAATCTGATTGGCTCAGCCGCAGTCATCAGTCATTACTCATGGCAGACCAGGCTAGTTTGACTGTTTGACAGAAAACATGGATAAAGCCGGTAAAACAAGAAAGGGTGGCGCGGAAAAAACTCAAATAAAAAAACTTAAATCTTTACAAGAAGAGGCAGCAAAGTGCTCCAAACAGACCTGTTTGTCTGCCGCGTTGGTCGACGGGCTGAGGCTGCTGGTGTTGCTAACAACAGAGATGGAGCTGGAGCCGACATTGCCATAGCAGATGCATTAACGTTAGCTAACGTGTGTAATGTGCAAGGTTGGCTTTGGCAAATTGCGAATTTCTTCTAGGTGTCCGGTTCAAGAGACCAACTATCCTATTAGGTATTGCATTAAGTCATTATAATTTAAACCTGTACTAAAAGAAAATATGTGCTTGCTTTTTTCCTGTGGATGCATGCAATTAACGTTAGGTGGTGATCCCACTCCCAGGGACAATGAAGCTGAGGGACAGACTAACCCCAGTCGTAATGAGGAGGAGGATGAGACCAGAAATATGACAGGTGCACAACCTGATCTCACAGAAATATGTGAAATGACCACGACCTCTTAACACCGCATTCCGTGGTGGCAGCACGTAATGAGTTAAAATTATGTGGCGGTACCACAGAAGCAATGCCAATGTAAAGTCAATTAGGATCCATTGCCGTGGTGGACACATGGATTCCCTGATTCAACAACGTCATGTCAACCTCGTTTTCCTCAATGATATCTTTAACATTCCTGTATACACACAAAAACACAAAAGTGTCCTTGATAACTCAACAATATGACAGGTTAATGTCGAGGCCATAAAATAAAATAAATGTATTTGCCAGCTTTTGATAGTGTAGGGCTTTAAGAGCATTGTGCTGTGGGCGGATGGGGCGCGTTCGACTACTGTTTTGTACTGTCTGCCATCTGTGGGCTTCATTTCATTTCAAATTGCCGTCCGTCTGCTATAACCGAATCCAAACGCCACTAATAAATAAAAAAATAAATAAATAATAATAAGAAAAAAATAAGGCTGAGCATGGAAGAACCAGAGAGGAAACACCATCACATGGAGCCATCCGCATCGGGAGGCGGCCGCCGCCCCTGGCAACCCGGCCAACCTCCACTCCACCAGGGGAGAGCAGATCCCAAGCCAGCGCCACAGAACCAGCCGCCGCCGTCCAGTGCAGATGGCTCCCACTGAGGAAACACTGGAGTTAAGAACTAAACTATGATAAATTAGATAAAATATTAAGATGTAGGCCTAACATGAAATAAATTTGTTATTAAATAAATTAAAACATATAGCCCACAGTAGATAAAAGTAGAGCATGCTAAAAGTAAACACAATAATAGGTTAAATAGTATCTAAGCAATAATAAATTGTATCTAAGTTATCTATTAGGCTACCATTCCACTCTGTAAATAGAAAATTTCAATATAATTTTAATATTATTTTTGCTTATTTCATTATTGTTATTATCGGTTTACTTTTAAGTAGTATTGTATTGTCTGAGGATGACTCATTTTAGTAACTATCTACAGTAAAACAGAAAAAAACAAGCAAAGAAACAAAAAAAATTCATTTTATACACTGGGCCTTCAAAGTGTTGTCTGAAACTAGACGTGGCATGGATTGTGTCCAAATAATGAAAAAATCAAAACTGTCATAGAGCTAAACCAAATACATCATTGGAAATGTCTCAACCTTGAGAGTGACGTATGTCAGTATGAAGATTCTACATGGCTTCTGCTTTGAGCCATTGACCTTTGAACCTTGACCTCAGTGCATGTTTGAAGGCTTATAACTCAGCAACAAAAGGGGGTACAGACATGGGACCAACTGTTATAGAGAGCTCTTGACCTCAACTATCATGTGATTGTAGTCAACAACTGGGGGTGCTGTCAGTGCAATTACCTTGGTGTTCATCTTAACAATAAACTGGACTGGACTAATGACTTAACTATACTATACAGAAATGGCCAAAGCAGACTTTACCTGCTGAGGCGGCTCAGGTCTTTTGGAGTGCAGGGGGCACTCCTGAAGTCCTTCTTTGACACTATGGTGGCATCAGCCATCTTTTACGGAGTGGTCTGCTGGGCTCAGCAGCGTCTCGGCTGCAGATAGGAAGAGACTGGACAAGCTGATCAAGAAGGCCAGCTTTGTCCTGGGATGCTCTCTGGACTCTGTGCAGGTGGTGGGAGAAAGGAGGATGACAGCCAAGCTGTCATCTCTGAGAACAAATGACTCCCACCCCCTGCAGGAGGAGATGAAAGCTCTGGAGAGCTCCTTCAGCGATAGACTGATTCACCCAAAGTGTGTGAAGGAATGTTATCGCAGGGCCTTCCTGCCTGCTGCTGTCAGGCTACATAACCAGCACTGCTCACAGTAAACTGCACCATGGACACTTTATGGACACTATGGACACTTTATAAACACCACAGCTGTTTGCTGTTTTTTGCACATATAATCACTTGCACTAGATGTGCTCTCTTTAATCCACTGCTCATTTTTATTCACTGCTCATTATTATCCACTTCTCATTATTATTATAATTATTATTGTTATTTATCAACGTTTCTTGTATTTTTGTACTTTATTTTGCATGCCTAGTTTTTAAGTTTTAAGTTTTTAAGTTCAAATTTTGAAATCTTTAATCTGACTCTTTCCCCTTGACTGCTGTAACACTGGAATTTCTCAACTGTGGGATCAATAATGGTGTATCTTATCTTATCATCCCCTTAAAGTCCACAGTGTACTCTCAATTCAGTATTTACAACTTCCAAATCTAGGAAAAACACTTATGTTTTTTTAAAAACTACAATTCCCTAGGACCGCCCCATGCTGCTTGATACATATCAGCAACATAGTTGTAGTTCTTCTGATTTGCAAAGTAGGATTCTAAAGAGGGTCGTAAAAAGATACATCTACTGAATATATCTAATATCTAGTAAAGCCGAACTAGTAATAACACTGCACCTAGATGAACTATGTTAAGAAAAAGTACAGATGTCGGCTAATTTTCAATATCTTAGCTAATACGCTAGAAATGGCGTTTTTGGGACGGTAGGTTTTTGCGGCTTGTAAAACAGAGTTGTAAAATAAGGTCATAAAAAGATAGATCTACTGAATATATCTAATATCTAGTAAAGCCGAACTAGTAATGACACTGCACCTAGATGAACTATGTTAAGAAAAAGCAAGGATGTTGACTAATTTCAGATATTTTAGATAGCACTGTAGAAATGGCGTTTTTGGGACGGTAGTTTTTTGCGGCTTGTAAAACAGAGTTGTAAAATAAGGTCATAAAAAGATAGATCCACTGAATATATCTAATATCTAGTAAAGCCGAACTAGTAATGACACTGTACCTAGATGAAATATGTTAAGAAAAAGTAAAGATGATGATTAATTTCAGATATTTTAGCAAGTTCTCTAGAAACGGCGTTTTTGGGATTGTGATTGTTCCGATTGTAGAGTTGTCAAATAGTGTCGTAAAAAAGTAAATCTACTGAATATATCAAATATCTAGTGCAGATTATTGTTATTATTATTATTATTATTGGTGGGCAATTATAACAGAGGAATATATTTGCCGTTTTAATATCAAGAACACTTTCGTGTTTTTGTGTGTATATAGGACGTTGTTGAATCAGGGAATCCGTGTGTCCACCACGACAAAGGATCCCAATTGACTTTACATTGGCATTGTTTCTGTGGTACCGGCACGTAATTTCAACCCATTACGTGCTGCCACCACGGAATGCGGTGTTAAGAGGTCGTGGTCATTTCACGTATTTCTGTGAGATCAGGTGCAATGTGAAGGCATAGCCTACTATGCATTACATTTTAGCCAGAGGAAAACCTTTTTAGAAGTATTAAAGAGGCAACAGATAGGATTTGTTTCTTTTTAGCTTGGCGCCGTCTAGCGTCAGCGGTGTTGCTCGCACTGTTGCAACAACCAAATTGACCATGGGGATCAGAGATAATCAATAAAATGTTGGCTGGAAAGCCACCAGTATACCTCTATGTATATGTAGAATGAGAAGGTGTGTGGACACTCTACTAAATAAATGAGTAAAGAGACCGAACAACAATTTTCAGATTTATCTGAAGAAAAAACAAATAGTAATGCAAATAATTATACCAGAATGCACAGTACCAGTACAACTCACAGTAAATTATACCAATATGTACAGTATCAGTACAAACAACAGTAGACACGTAAGGGATAATGTATAGTGAGCCGGTGACTGTTGAAAAATAACTCCCGACAGGGGAATGGAACCCCGATGCGCAGTGCTTAGAGCTTAGAACATGGCTTACTACTAAAACATTCAAATGTTACAACTGGCATCAATATTATTAAATTGCTGGCAGTGTGTATTGACAGAGGAGAGGCGTTCACCAGACAAACGGCAGCGGAGGAGAGGATTTTACCTCACTTCTCCCGGTCGGAGATGCTGGGTGCCCAGCTGCGAAGGCTGCCCTGACATTATCTCCCTGCTCTCCAGGCCAGCTTGGGAGAGCTATGTGGACTAACGTTAACTGATTTTGATGCTCCTCAGTCTAAGGCCGTTGCTATGGCGTCCATAGCAACAGAGCAGCAGAGCAGCGGTGATACCTTAAGAAATAAACACCGCAGAATTTTGTTGATTGACCAATCAGAATCAAGTATTTAAGAGTGCCATGTTCTAAAGTGGAATTATACTAATATGCTCATGTAAACAGTCCCGATTCTAGAATAAACGGTACCGTATGGAAAGGATGCGGCCGGTTGGAGCTCAAATTGAATGGGAAACAAAGTCCAGTGTTCACTTAGCTGGGCGTAACTTAGCTGGGCGATGTCCGTCAATAGCTGCCTCAGTGAGAAGAGAACAGAAGGAAGGGAGGGGGGTATCACTGTCCGAGGGCTGAGGTAGAATGGCAACGAGGATTTCAGCTGACCAACACTCGCTACCCGGTCCCTGGTTGCGGCGATTTGCGATGCTGGCCAGCTAGGAATTAACTAGCAGCCAGTACAGTACAGTCCTCTCTCATCTAGCTAACATTTAGCCGTGCTACTTACTGATCCATTAGAAAGAAAGCTAGCTGGACATCGGTTTTGAAGCCTCTTTGGTCACGGAGCTCCCTCCATCTCTTGAAACGAGGTTTACTCTTGTTTTATCTTCTTTTATCACTCTCCTTTTTGCTCTTCTTTGCCTCCTCAGACAGAGGAGCTCTTTTTCTTTTGCTAGGCCGTTTTTCACTTGTCTCCAAACTTTGTCCGTCTGCCATTGTGCTCATGACTCAACTACCTCATGCCCAGCTCCTCATAAGGACCAGCTCCAGTCCCTGATTGGCTGACCGACCAGTTTCGCAATACATGACGCGTTTCCTGCCGTAAAGCAGATTTTTTTCCGCGAAATTTCGGCACCGGTGGCAGAAGCTTATTGCACAGCCACTAAGTAACCTATGTAAATGCTGATAGTCTGATTTTACTGTGGCCACTACCCTGTGCAATCCACATTATTTTCATAATGATATATTAAGGAAGAGATGCTATCTGTTGCCTCTTTAAGTGGGATTTTTCTGTTGTAGTAATAAGTTGGCTATAGGGCCTATTGCCCAGTTTATACCTCCATAGTTCATGGCTGTGAGCCATGGAGATATAAATTGGGCTTAAATACAAGAGCGGAGCTGGGCAGGCAGTGTGTGGGCCAGTGTGTGGACCAGTGCGTGGGCTGGTGCACCTGAATGTCCCGGGCTGAATTTGTTTTCCCAGTCCGCCCCTGGTCACTAGTGTCTGACTGTGAATGTGTGTGAATGGGTGAATGATGTGACATGTAGTGTAAAAGTGCTTTGAGTTTGAGCCTGTGCTCATTGAATTTGTTTATGTTTTGTATTATGAGCTTGCATGTTTCATTCTTTAAAATACTGTCATTGTAGGATGTTTTGGGTGTTCTGCATGTTTAGAGATGATGAATGGTTTTGTAATTTCAATTTTATATTTTATATATATATTTTGTTTTTTAGGGTGACTATGTAATATCTGTCCAGGGACTACGGATGAAAAATAGCCTCTTGGCTAAATTTGGCACATTTACAGTAATGTTCATTAATGTGCACTGCTGCTTCAAATAAACCAATAAATAAATAAAATGAAATAAAGTTGACTAGACTAGACAAATGCTATACAAGTGCAGGTCCATTTACCATTTACAAGCAAATCCTTGCACATTACTTATAGTCACCAAGTCATATTAAAGACATTTACATAATAGAAAAAACATTTTTTTGTTTTGACAAAACATAAACAATTTTAATTAGTGGAGCTTTACATAATGTGAGGGATTGTGCTTTTTTTTAGCATAGATAATGCCAATAACCAGCAGTCAGAAGGGAGGAAAGTGCTCTCTCTCTCTCTCTCTCTCTCTCTCTCTCTCTCTTCTCTCTCTCTCTCTTCTCTCTCTCTCTCTCTCTCTCTCTCTCTCTCTTCTCTCTCTCTCTTCTCTCTCTCTCTCTCTCTCTCTCTCTCTCTCTCTCTCTCTCTCCCTCTCTCTCTGGACATTTTGGGCATTCAATGGAAGAACTGTGAAGAATTTTGTTGCTTACTCTATTGGTTATCAATGCTCAAATATTTGTAATTAGATTTAAAAATCGAAGTGCCCTTTGAGCCTCTCAGACCTTCAAGTCTGTCATAAGCTGTGTCATGAACACTGAGCTATATTTGCTCCCTCACTATTTAAGTATTACGCAGTGGGAGTATCCCACACTGAACTACTTCCCTGTTTCTTCACCCAGGGTGTCAACTGACAGGAAGAGAGGAAAGTCCATGTTCTTCACCTTTAGAATGGTTTTGTGATAGTGTGTCTTGCAGTAAATAAAATAGAGAAGTTTTTTTGTGTCTGATGAATGGTAGATAAACGGATGTTACAACTGGAAGAGATAATAATAGGAAAAAACACAGCATAGAGTTCCAGCTGTAGGAGGATGCCATTGCAAGCCAAAAATAATCCCCAATCAGCCAGGGTAATCAAGTATGTCACACCAGGCTGCCACTCCCTTCCCCTGACAGGCAGGCACACACAGCCGACACAACACCGGCACACAACCTTTCTTCCATTTCAGTCTCACAGCTCTCCTTTGCAGAGGTGAAAACTCCAGCAGGAGGGCAGGGGGACATACAGGAAAGAAAAAGGCAGTCTTTATTGCAGATGCCAACATCAACAGCGCCCAGAGCCAGCAAGTAGACAGAGGTGCTGCCTGTCCTTCAATAGCCTCACAGTGTGTGTTCTACACCACAGAAAAAGGGACAGGGCAGGAGCTGGCAGACGAGAAGCCATGCAGGGTGGTGCCCACTAGCCTCACTAACCAGAACTAAATCCATGCTCCTCTGGAAATCCATCAGTGTGTAAGAGAGGAGTTGTGCTGTCACTGCCTTTTTCTGCAATTGAAACTTTACAGCTCCAGTGAGGTTACGCTGTACTTTACTTGAGCTTCTGTATATTGAAGGTAAGTTCATGTCTGTCATGCTCGCTGTAATCTTCCTGTGGGTTGATTCGATTTTTAAACCTCCAACATCTCTGGTATCCTTCACTACATTCACTGCTGATGTACTATGCTGCTTAGAAAAGTGTTTTCTTTAAGTTGTAACAAAGACTGACATTTAATTTTCTGTCAGTCTTTTCTCCATTTTTTCCCATCCTGTCTGACATTTTGGGGACTATCCTGTTAGGCCTGAACAAGAAGGGTTTTCCCGTTGTGGTCGATAATAGAAACCCCCGTCATATTTCAGTCCTGTGCCTTGCAGCACATGATATACAGCTGCTCCTCCTGTGCTCCCCATTCCTTTCCCTCACTGGCGTTGATAATATGCCCTTGAAAGCAGCAGGGGCAGTAGGATGGATCCATAGCTTGTCATGACCACACAGCTAGGATCTCAGACTGTATAATTTTGCCTGATGGTCCTGCTCAGCCTGAGTGTCAGACTGCAGCTCCCAGAACCTTCAGTCTGACATCGCCTCCATTGAAGGCGATTTACAAGGGGGACGGAATTTGATTTTTCCCTAACCAATCAGTAGAGATCAACGACTCACCCAGAATCTGACGTCATTAGTATCCATGCCTCGGGGTGCCGAAAACAAGCGAGCATTGCCCGTTTAAAATGTCTCTGTCGTCGTGCACGCCCAGCTGCATCGCCGTTAAATCCAGTTTAGCAGCTTCCTTAATTTGGTCCTCCATTAACGCAAGTAGTGGCGAAATACCTCAATAGCATCGTTAATGTGGTCTGTAGGATCTGTAGAGGTCGCCATTGTTGCTATCCTCACCAGTTACCCACCGGCGTACAGCTTGACATCAGCGTGGCGCTGATTGGCTAATCGCTAGACCTGCCCCCACCCCCGGCGTTCATTGGTCCGTCCATCGTTTGGACGAGATAAATCGCAAATTCATTGCAGTATGCCAGACCAGAGATGCAAGCCTACTCAGTTGAGTGGGCGGGGTCTATGGTCTGGAACCAGGCTAAGTCCTGCTCAGAGTGAACAGCATATGGGTATTGCACATCAGTCACTGTGGCAGCAGCATTGCCTACTTGGTGATGAGCAATGGGTGGCAGGGAAGGGACAAACATAAGAGGAGAGAGAGGACCTGTGGGGCAGTGCAGCAAATTCAGCCTTCCTTTGTTTCACCAGTCTTCCCCTGTTCACCTCTGGCCTGGTCAGTCCATCATCCAGTGGATATGTTTGTGTGGTGTGGGTGTAGGCAGGCCTTTTGTCATCACAGAAAGTGAAAGTTATGAGCTACATCAGTGCCTTTATCAAAAATATAATTATTCAGTGTTTTCATCAAATGGGTTTTGCAAACTAAAATTTAATTTCTCATCTAGAGGGTGTAAATGTGCAGACTGTAACAGCTATGTAATGAAGAAATCTTTTGGAACAGAAGGACACAGTTTCTGCAGAAGTGTGTGGAATATTCAGGGGAATGAAAATTTGGCAGATTCAAAACTCTCCACTCCACCTGGAATTTAATCCCATTTCACCCAAATAGTTTGATGCACCTGGTGCCAGGAGCAAATGATCCCACTGACAGCAGAGCAAAGACAGATAGACAGACAGACAGACAGACAGACAGACAGACAGACAATGTATTAAGTCAGGTTGTGGATATTTGTGTAGCTGTAAGGCGCTACTCGAGATACCCCACAAACTTGGACACTCAGTACAATTCTGAAAAAAATCCCATGAAAACCTCAGACCACATTTTTAAACTCCTGCAAATGTGCAATGCCTGACAAACTTAACTTCTCACCTCAGCCTCTAAATGACTACTCTGTAAGTCAGTAGTTGTAAGTTGTTTGACACTGTGTTTCACAAGAGCAGACTTTTTAGTTGGAAGATGAAAATTTGGGGTTGAACCAAGCAGCAGCCTCCAGGGCTGAAAAATGAAGCCAACACAGAAGTGTCAAAAATTGCAGTTCTTTGAATGACCACTTGAGGCTGGCTCCAGAAGCCAGTCAATCTCCACAGACCCCCATGTTAATGCGAAAGGATGGCGTTTCTCATCAGTGTCAGATGTGGCGATCAAGCAGTGATATTTGACAACTTAAGAATGAGAACAGGATGGTTTTATGCAGTCCGTTTGAAACGTCTTGGTCACCATACATATGGGCAAAATCCCATGGCACCAAATAACCACAGTGATCCATATATGAAAATGTAATTTGATGACAAAATGATAGTTTTAGTCTTCATGTGATGAACTGTGTTCCTCACTGATACAGAAATTAGTCCTCGTCCCATCCCTTCTCCTACTTCTTATGTTTTGTCTTCTCCCCCTTGAGATGGAGCTGGTGTCCAGTCATACTCACACACATTGTGGCACGCTCTGCTGGCAGCTGATTGTTTATGAATACTAATGAAGCAGCAGTATGTCCACCAGCACCTCAGGTCTACGTCTCACTGTTTTCAGAGCAAACTAAACATGTCAGGATCTGTTGTGTGAGGCAGAGGCACCTCGCAACTGCACATGACCAGGGAGACGAGCTGTTTGTGAATGTAAGCTTCAATGAATGTTATCTAGCACCAGGGTAGCTCAGATTGTCTGCACAGTGCTCAGAACCTCACAATAACAAACACTGAAGATAGGAACTGGTGATAAAAGCTCAACCCTGCGATTGAGCACAAATACAGAAAGGAAAACCTTGCACCATCTAAAGATTTATGCCTGGGCCTGACACTGATTGATTTTTGAGTCGGAGGAAGAGCTATGCAATATTTTTTCTACCTGATTCAAATCTGCATGCATTACTTAAATGATAAATCTAGTTTATGTTTTGCTGTTTTAGCCACCATTCCTGTCAATAACATTGTACTCACAAAGTTGATTGCTGAGATCTGGGAATGAGGCAACCTCACTAAAAACAAGTCAGATGGGTCGAGAAACATGAGCAGTCAGACAATCAGACAGGTTTTAAACAAACCCCCACATCAACTAAATGTATTTCAAAGAGAAACCAAAAGAAATGGTCAAATTATAAACCCTGGGTATGTCCAGGCTTTAAAGAATACTACGCCAACCCGGTCTCACAAAGTTGTCAGATACCGGTGCTTGGTCAGTGACTTCCAGTGTCAGACACCGCCAAAAAAGCAGTCCTTTCATGTAGGCATGATATGTGGCCGGTTGCCATTATTCTGTAACGGTGTATGACTTTTACTTGGAAGTGTTAAGTCAAACCCTGTTCTTTTTTCCTAAACCCAACCACATGCGTGTGTTGGCAAAGCATAATCGCATGTGTTCTTGTTTAAGGTAAAAAGATCAATTTGCGGTATTGTACCGACATAGTGCATTTATTTTGCGAGAGACTGTATGCAAACTGTACATTTCCTTTGAAAACAGAAGTGTATTTTGAAATCAGTCAATGCATGTAACAGACTGAAGTTGACAATGTCAACAACCTACACACCCATATCCCTTGCACGTCATATATCGACGGAAAGTCCATGACCAAAAGTCGATATGTGAAGAGGTCGGAGTAAGGATGTGTTTGTTTTCCAGCCTGTCAGCGACGTCTAACGTGACAGACTGAAAAAAAACCCATGCACACCGAAAGTCGTACTTGTTGGCTGCAGAGCAATGTACACCACTCTGGTCTACTGGCAATGGGAGAGGGGTCTTTTGCCTATTTTTAGTGGGTGTTCCTGTGTTCAAAAAAATTTTGGTGAAAAAAGTGTATCAGACAGCTTTTGATTTTTTTTTTTTACTAAGTCAGTTTTCTTTCTTTCTTTTTCTTTCTTTCTTTCTTTCTTTCTTTCTTTCTTTCTTTTGTTTTTTTCTTTTGGAGCCCCAAATTCCCTTTTTTGGGGAAAGACATGACATTGTATGTTGATGCTCCAGCAGCCTAAGCAGTCACTTAGCTCTGGCTGTGTTTAGAAAGAAATCCTATAGCAGGGGACTAAACCATTTTGCACCTTTAAGAGGTGAGAGGGGCCTCAGAGAACTTCCATTATATTTGAAACAAACTTCAGTCTTTCAACCAATTTATTCAGCTAGTTTTAATTAAATTATGCCACTATTAAATAAATTACAATTACTCGTGGTGATGAGGGGGTACACTATGTAAGCTGGTTTATACGAACACCTTTTTTAAATTACTTAAGTAATTATTTTTTTCAAATAGTTTTTCAAGTGAGTTTAATTCATTATACCATAAATAACTGTTGTTATATACATCTGGGAAGTATAGTGTCAGAGATTTGATATAAATGTCAACAAATTTGTCATTCTTACTGGCTTTGTCTCATACTTTGGACAGTATGACCATGAAATGGGTATTACATTGCATTCTTTGTGGTAGTAAATCCCTTCAGAAACTCAGTACTCTTTATGTCCTTTGTAAACATCTATTACTGTTTAAATCCAGATTTAATTAATTGTTACAGACAATAAAGGTGTGCTCACTTTCAGTTTCACATTTTGGTTTGATAATCTAGCTAAACTGTGGGTTTGTTTACTGTCTGATCCTCTGACTGCTCATTCTTCTCGCCCTGTGAGACTTTGTTGCAGCAATGTCATCGAGTTCCCATGATTTCATCTGTTACAGTACAATGGTATCATACCAGCAGAAATAATGGATAGTACTCTGAAAATAAGACCCAAGTGTAAGAACTTAAAGTATCCTTTAAACCTGCTCAGTGGCTCAGTGTTTACTGTACTTGTCACTACAATGCTGTGTCAAGGTGTTGGTTTGGCACTAGACGTGAGCCTATGAATGGCTCAGGATGAAGGAAGATTTACAGCAGGAGGATTAGCAGAGATAAGCTGAAAAACTGCACACTGGTCAGAGGGGCTACCACAGCATAGCATAAACATTGAACAGACTCAATGCCATATGGTCATTAACGTGACATCAAGTGTGTTTTCATCTGCCAGCTCCTAACTCTGCAGCTTCCTGGATTTATGCTGTACTGTGTGTGTATGACTGCACTTAATGGGTGCACAAATGTATGAATGCTTACATGCAGTCAGTATTTGTTTTTAAGTAATGTGTGCTGTGTCTTCTATGTATTCCACACTGGCCAGGAGCAACAAGCATTGCATCATGGGAGCCAGTGGTTAGATAAATTCATAGACATATATACGTAGACGCCGCATCAACTGCCTGAGCGCGTCCTGCGCCGCCGCCATCTTGGATGGGTCTCGCTTCGCCTCCACAGTACATTCACTTCTATTGAGGAGGGAGCTGTATGCACAAGTAAAATAGAATAACTCACTGAATTTTCAACTGATTTTCACGCAGTTTGGTTTGTTACAAACGGCACACATGTAGTTATGATACAGGATGCTTTCGTATATTAAAAATGCAGGATCTCATGCTTTAATACTTTCTGCAGATAGCAACAGCATGTTATTTAGGTCACAACACAGTTCTTTTATTCACCTCAACCCCAGAGTGGGATATATATATATATATATATATATACATATACATATATAAATATATATATATATATATATATATACATATACACACACACATTGTATATACTGTATAAACATACTGTATAAACACAATATACACAATACAAAACATAGTATAGCATA
>NC_065529.1:2179416-2195668 GCF_006386435.1 Epinephelus moara
ATATATATGAGGTGAATAAAAGAACTGTGTTGTGACCTAAATAACATGCTGTTGCTATCTGCAGAAAGTATTAAAGCATGAAATCTCGCATTTTTAATGTACGAAAGCATCCTGTATTATAACTACATGTGTGCTGTTTGTAACAAACCAATCAGTTGAAAATTCAGTGAGTTATTCTATTTTACTTGTACATACAGCTCCTTCCTCAATAGAAGTGAATGCACTGTGGAGGCAAAGCGAGACCCATCCAAGATGGCGGCCGGCTAGGACATCGGCTCCAATAGACAGCGGCAGTCAATGCGGCGTCTATGCATATATGCGTATGGATAAATTACTGTAATCCTCCTCTCTCTCTGGTGGAGAGGCTTGAGGTTCAGAGGGCGGGGCCACCGTGAAGGCCACACGTGGGTGGGTTCTGAGCTTAGGGATTACCGGGTTGAACTGGAGCCAAACAGCTTTACACAGCGGACAGCCAGAGACAGAGTCAACCTGCTGGGCCGGGAGAGGGCCATGCTTAGTTTGGGGTGTGTGAGCATGAGGTCATTGCCTAGATGTTTGTTTTCAAATAATGATGAACTTATCCCCGTTGTCTACAAACAGGACATGACTATTACACAGGAGATAATTATAAATGGCCTGACTTATTATTGATGTGCCATATGCACTAAAAACATGATACACTCTTTGCTCAGTGTTAGTGTAGGGTAATGGAAAACAGCATTAATGACTGCACTAAGTTATTTTAATAGCGTGCCTGTTGGTTGTGTACATTTAGTTCTGGCTCATAATTAAACATTAAATTGTAGAGAAAATCAAGTCAAATATAATCTCATTTTTTTAAGCTGCAACAAACACAAACTAAAAACCAACCCTTGAAACTTAAGTGCTGCTTTTATAATTGCACTTGCTGTAACCACAGCAATAACCTCAGGTGACATCTGCAATCTGATTTTATTGTTTTACCAACAGTCAACCAAAGGTATTTCATTTACATTACAGAGGAAAACAGCAAGTCCTCATATGTGAGAAGATGAACTTACTGAATGTCTTGCATTTGTATGCCTCTGCAGCAGCGATAGCTGAGGCCGGAGGCATTATGTTTTTAGGTTGTCTGTCCGTCCGTCCCATTCTCGTAAAGACGATAGCTCAAGAACACCTTGAGGGAATTTCTTCAAATTTGGCACTAATATCCACTTTGAATCAAGGATGCACTAATTACAATTTCATGGACAAAGGTCAAGGTCACTGTGACCTTGTCTGTTGCATTCTCATGAATGTGGTATCATCAAGATTGGCATTTGCAAGAGTGCCATTTGACACAAATGTGCACTTTTGCTCCAGAAGGACTTGATTAGAATTTGGTGGTCAAAGGTCAAGGTCACTGTGACCTTGCATCCATCTCATTGTTGTGAATGTGATATCTCAAGAAGGCCTTTGGGGGAGTTTCCTCAAAATTCGGTACAAATGTCCACTTGGACTTGGATTTTAGAATTAGGTGGTTGAAGGTCAAAGGTCAAGGTCACTGTGACCTCACAAAACATGAGGAATTCATATGCTAATTATGACAAAATTTCACACCAATGTCTAATAGGGTATAATGAGGAAGTGATGACATTTTATATCCAAAAGGACAAAGGTAAACTTCACTGTGGTGACATAATGTTCTGCAAGCACAATTTTCTGGCCATTACTTGCCATCATATCTCAGGAACAGAAGGAGAGACATTTGGTCAGATACTGAATTGGTGACTCTAATCTTGGGTCTCCACCTTGAAACTGTGCTGATTGTGTAGATCTTCTGTGCTGTTGAAGGGAAAATGTGTGTGATGTATCAGTGTTTTCACAGACATGGATGTAAACTGTAAGTGCAATTTCACTGGTGCAAGGAGTCATACAGCTGTGTGGCGGTAGTTTTAGTTGCCTGATGAACTATATCAACACTATAGCATAGATTAAAGACTGTGTTACATCATGTGGAGTAATATGATCAAACACAATGAAAGAGGTGCAGCCTCAGTTTGTTATGGTGCTTTGTAACTGCATATTTATCCAAGCTCTCTGTTGAAAATGTGCTGTTGTTTTCAGCAGCAGACAGCAGCATCTGGGGAGGTGTCCGAGCAGACACATTTGTCTCCAGCTACCCCACTCACATAGACTGGTCAGTTTAGAGCAGAGTAGAAAAAAACAGTCTGTTGACTGTATTTTTGTCCCTGCTGGATGAGAACCAGTCTCATGCAATATATGAAAAGTGTCAATGCTGTGGGAGTGGCTTGTTGTCACCCCAGATATAGGGGGAGATGAGCAGGGAGGGGTGGAAAGATTTGGACATTGTAGCTGGACGTAGAGGGGTGTGTAGGATGAGAGCAGTGTCTTTACTTGTGGTTATAGTTGAAGCAGAGCTGTGACACCCTCTGTCAAGCCTGCTGAGGGGCTGCAACTGATGTAGGGATGAATACAAGGATGACAGTTCCCACTGTTTCTGAGTCTGGGCAGACTGTGACAGGTGTGTCTGCAAACTTACACTGAAAACATTCACTTATATATTAGAATTATTCAGCTATGCTAGAAGGACCAGCTTTCTTCAATGAGAGGCCCTTTGAGACATAATTCATACTTGGTTTCACATGCACAATCATACTCTCATACATACACCACTATACTCTTACACAAACACTACTATACCCTCTTACATGCACAATCATACTCTTATACATACACCACTATACTCTTACACAAACACTACTACTGTATACCCTCTTACATGCACAATCATACTCTCATACATACACCACTATACTCTTACACAAACACTACTATACCCTCTTACATGCACAATCATACTCTCATACATACACCACTATACTCTTACACAAACACTACTATACCCTCTTACATGCACAATCATACTCTCATACATACACCACTATACTCTCACACAAACACTACTATACCCTCTTACATGCACAAGCATACTCTCATACATACACCACTATACTCTCACACAAACATTACTATACCCTCTTACATGCACAAGCATACTCTCATACATACACCACTATACTCTCACACAAACACTACTATACCCTCTTACATGCACAATCATACTCTCATACATACACCACTATACTCTTAGTGGTGTATAGATAAATAAATAAATTGCAATTTCGATAAAAACAAACATACACCCAGTGCAGGGATGGACTAAACGATTTTGCACCTTTTAGAGGGGCCTCAGAGAACTTCCGCAATTTGATTTGATAAAAACCTTTCGTCTTTCAGCCAATTTATTCAGCTAGTTTTAATTAAGTTATGGCTCTAATTACTTAGAATTTAATTACAAACAAAACCTAACGTTTCACTCCAGGCTTTTGAGCCCCCACCCCCCACCAGTCCCACTTTCCCCCAACTAAGACTGTCTCATAATGAGGATGATGGGGGAGAGAGTATCATACATAGTATCATACATATATACACGTTGGTTTATATGTATATGTATATGTATATGTATATGTATGGTAATTATGTATGTTTAATTACTTAATTTAGTTCTTAATTTATATTTAATAAGTTTCTTTGTTATGTTTTCAGGTTGTCCATCCATCCCATTTTCGTGATTGTGGTATCTCAAAAAGGCCTTTTGGCCTAAATGTCCACTTTTACTCCAGGATGAACTGATTAGAATTTCGTCATCAAAGGTCAATGTCACTGTTACCTTGTATCGAACTCATTCTCGTGAACGTGATATCTCAAGAAGGCTTCACTGTGACATCTAAAAAAATGAAAATTGCAATTTGATTAAAGAAATATATTCCCCCATATATATATGGAGTGAGCTGTTAGCACCTTAAAGGGGTACTATGCCCATTTTCAATTGTGCCACTGGCAAAAATCTGTTGGATGACGCAAAACATATCATTTGCACCATTGACAAAGTGTTTCACAGCAACTACAAAAGCACCCCCTGGTGGCGGGCCCCCCTGAATAAAATTACTGGCATAGATTAAAAAAGGAAAATGGCAGGTTTGAGACTGTGAAAACCATTTAGTAAATAAGCAGAGATAGCTACAAGTACTGTCATGTGACAAGATAAAGGCCCAGCACGTATCTCCCCCTAAAACCACAAATTCTTGATATTTTTGTTGATGTACAGATAAAACAAACAACATACAATGTGTTAATTAGTAAGTTTAAGATGTGTTGCTTCGTGCATTTTTGAGTTTTGGACAGAGCTAGATACTGTAGCTGGCTGTTTCCCCTTGCACCCTGTCTGAATGATAAGCTAAGCTAATGGATGGAAGCTGATGGAAACAAGATGGCTGTCGGTGCTGGTGCTGCCTAAACATGCTGCAAACTATTTACAGATTTTGAAAGAATCTTGAAACAAAGGAGCATGTGATCAAGTTAAAGCCTTTTTTTCTTTGGGATAAAAAATTAAAAAAAAATGTCAATGCAGACAAGCACGAAACAAAGGCAGAAACAAGCCAGACTCTGTGCAAACAATCCACGTGAGGAAAATCAACCTTAAGGTATGGAAAGCATCCTGGATCTCTCTGAAATAATGAAAGAAATAAGAGAATTTCACATGGAAACTGCCAGGAACTTTTGAGCATTGAAGAAGGAAATACATGAATTAAGAGAAAGCATAGGAGAACTGAAAATAAGAATGGATGCAGCAGAATTATGAATTGCAGAAAATTGTTGTGGGAATGGAGTGTGACTCTCTGATGGTGGTGTCAGAGAGGAGGATGCTGTCTAAGCTACGAACTATCTTGGACAATGTCTCACACCCACTCCACCATGTGCTGGTCAGGCACAAGAGTACTGTCAGTGGGAGACTCATACCACCAAGATGTACCACTGAGCGCCACAGGAAATCATTCCTGCCTGTGGCCATCAAACTGTACAACTCCTCCCTCTGAGTGGCCCTGAGACTTTTTCACACACTGCAGTAATTTAATTTAACTTGTGCAATAACCCCATTCACCCTGACTGTATATATTCTGTTTGTGTAAATAATCTTGTTCAGTTTACAATATATATATGTATATATATATATTTATTTACGTTTATGTTTGTTAATAATTCCTGTTTATTTAACTATATATTTGTTAATACTACTGTTTAAATTTCTTATATTTTCACGTATCTTTCCTCTCTTGCAAGGAGCACCTGTAACATAAATAATTTCCCCTCGGGGATCAATAAAGTATTTCTGATTCTGATTCTGATTCTGAAAATGAGGACTGTGAAATCGCTATGACCCAGGTGCTTATCCATTATCTGCGTCTACAGAGACAACTATAAGCCATATGTGAGGATATGAAGAGACATGCCCAAAGGGAGAATTTAAAAATGTATACAGTGCCTTAAAAAGTGAGGAAAATAATACAATTGAGTTTGTGGAAAACCTAATACGAGAGAAACTGGATATTAACAGTGAAATGCACATTGAAAGAGCATGCTGAGATGGGCAAAAATATATCAAAATGTATTTTGATACAAAATACAAAATACCCCTCAAATAAATGTATCAAAATAAAATACAATATACAAAATACATTTTCTGGTGCCAGAAAATGTATCAAAATAAAATACATGTGTTTTGTATTTTCAAATACAGAAAATACTTTTTTTCCTCTCTCTTTTTAGCAGCGACCTGCAGCTCTATAGGACACTCTCGCGGTTGGTTGGTTGGTCGGTTGGTCCACAAAGCTTTTCTTGAATAACTCAAAAAGTCCTTGACCAAAAATGCTCAAAATTTGCATACTGCAACTAGAGACCATGAGTAACTATACCAGAAAGAATGCCCACAATTCGTCCATAGGTGGTGCTATACTAACCGATTCAAATCTTTTTGTGAATAACTCAAAAAGTCCTTGACCAAAATGCTCAAAATTTACATGCTGCAATTAAAGACCACAAGTAACTATGCCAGAAAGAACAACCATGATTCATCCATTAATGGCGTGATAGTAGCAAATTTGGTGGCAGCTATAGCAAATTTGCGCTTGTTTTCTCACAATTTGGTGTAGGCTACCCTAAAATATTGATTCAAATTAGATTCAGACAACTTTATTGATCCCACGTTAGGCAATTCATTTGTAGCATAGTCAATCACACACATCAACCACAACAACATACAATTTCCTATGTTGTGCACAGTCCAGTAAAACAGACCACTAGGTCATTATAAGGGCACACTGAATGGCCCAGGTTTAAAAAAACATATAGATAAAAATATTTAAAAACAAATAAGTAAAAAATATTGTTACATCCGATATTATAAGAATATGAAGCCTATTATTTTTGTTTTTTGATTCGTGGAGAAAGTATTTTGAGTATTTTAAATACAAAATAACAGTTACAAATTACATTTGCTTTTTATCGGCCTTATCAAATACAAATTACAAAATACTCAAATATAATGGAAATACGTATTTTAAATAAAATAAGTAATAGAAGTAATAGAAATACTGCCCATCCCTGCAGGTCAGTAATAGTTCACTTCCAAAACTACAGTGTGAAGCAGACAGTCCTTAAAGCCACCTGGACAAATAAGGAGATTCTGGTGATATATTTTGATGAAGAGTTTACTACTCAAGTATTCAAGGAGTGGGCAACAACTTCAGGAAAAAAAGATTAAGTCACACATCATTTTTCCTGTAAAACTGAAATTGTTTGAGAAAAACAGAAAAATAAAGGTGTTTGACTACCCCCAAGCCGCAGTAGAGGGACTATGTGAGTATGACCTCAACATGGAGCTTCCAGCCATGAAACCGGACTTGGAGTCCTCGCTGCACACAGCAGGCTGGCCAACGGCCCACTCAGGGAGCAGGAGGAGGCCAGCATGTGAACTGATGTCTGGCATAAAGATATTACTGGACTCTGTTGATCAGCATGAAAGAGCAATGGATCGAAAAAGTATGTGTCGATTACTAAAACAGAGTCAGATGTGCAGGGAGTCTGACTCCCTCCAGTCCACACAAACCTATTTTGAAACAAACAAATGACTGAGCAACTTGGTGGTCAAATAATTTCAAGATCTGACAACACAGGGCCTAAAATGTATGATTTTGAACATGATGTTGACCCGTAATGTGTTTAATCATATAAGTGACACGTAAATATTACACAGATGACCAATTTAATGACAACGTTGAAATGGATAATACATTTTTGTTAATACATTTTAATTGTAGAAGTCTTTAAGCAAACTTCTCTAAGATCAATGAGTATCTGAGTACATTTAAAAGTAAGCTCAAATTGAAATTGATAACCTTATCTGAAACATGGTTAAATCAAGAGAAAGGTACTAATTTCTTTCTTAAAGGTTATTAGTCACATTATAGTAATAGAACTAACAAGAAGGGAGGGGGTGTGGCCCTGTACATGGACAGTGACATGAAATGCAAACCGGTTGACTATATGACCAATGTTATTGATGATTTAATGGAATGTATAACTGCGGAAATTGAAATGGAAAGGAGGAGAATATGTGGTGTCTTGTGTATTTAGGACCCTGGGTTCAAATGTAGACGCATTTAAAGATAGTTTGGAAGAATTTTTGAATAGGTTGAATGAGAGTAAGACACTTAGAATTTGTGGGGATTTTAATATTGATCTACTGAATGTATCCAAATATAAAACATCAGACTTTTTGAATGCATTATATAGTAGAGGGCTCTACCCATTGATCACAGAGCCCAGTAGAATAACTTTGAATTACGCAACATTAATTGATAATATTTTTATTAATGTTATGGAGAATACTGTTAAAAGTGGACTTAATATAAAATAATGACATAAAATAAAATAATAAATAACATAAAATAATGAATAAATGACATAAGCAACCATTTACCTGTATTGGCAATATAAGACTGTCAAATGAAGAGTAACAAAGAGGAACACTGCAATAGATACGTGGGGATAAAAACAGATGCAATTTACAGGTTCAGGAATGACCTCTTAAAAGAAGAGTGGAAGGGGGTTTATGTAGAAGAGGTAAATGCTGCTTTTGAGTCTTTTATGAATAGCTACTTGTCACTGTATGATAAACACTGTCTACCAATACTGTGTAAACATAAATGCAGCTATAATAAAAAGCCAAAACATTTACATGTTTGTTTTTATTTCAGAGGACGACAAGCATAGAAGACAATTTGACTTCAAGCACTAGTTTGCATGGATTACAAAAAAACAATGTATTTCAGTGGTGGGGGTTAAACTGTGGAATTCCCGACAGAATGATTTATGAATGAAGGGTTGTCTAAATATTTTTCAGTTTGAGAAAATGTATAAGGAGAGAACAATTGGACTATATGGTGTTGTCATATAGAAGCTGTTTCCTTGCTGAAGGGGACATTGTGTATTGCTTCTTATTCTTCTGTTTATTCATTTATTTATGTTTCTTTCTGAAGTAACTGTAGGTATTGGTTATTAACTGTAACTGACAGAACATCTGTTTCTTATGACTATTTGTGTTTTGAGAGAGGGGCAGGTAAAATAAGACTGTTTTCTCCTCCCTGCTCCTTTTCAGCCATGGAGTTTGTACTGGAATTTTTTTGAATGAGACTTTGATAGCTGCATATGGACATGAGCGAACAAAAAATATGAAATGAAATGAGCCTCCAGGCTCTAGTTCTTTACTTAATGCACAGACAAAAGAGTGCTAACAATTTTCTCATTTAACTCTCTGCAAGAAAACATGTAAGCATATTTCCCAAAATATCTACCTTTTACCTTAAATGTACTGTAGTGTACACAGCTACACATCTTGAGATATTACTTGAGATTACACACAGTATAAACTTAGGTTATTGGGCAGGTTGTTATTTTGAGGCATGTTAAAGGTCTAGCGGGCAGGATTTAGGGGAATATTTTAACAGAAATTAAATATAATATTCATAATTATGCTTTCATTAGTGTATAACAGTGTTGGGCATTCTTCCTTTGGACCAGGCCCATTGCTACCACCTTTGCAACTTGAAGTACTTTTTTTCTTTTGTTTCTGACCTTTTCTGCTCCGCCTTTTCATTTTCTAGCTCCTTTATCCATCTAGTTTGTATTTTCATTCTGCATACTCTCTTCTGTCTGTCTTAATTTAATTTATTTCCCTCTTGATTTCTGACATTACATGATGGACCGATCTGCTTGACAGGGTGTGGGGAGGTGATGGTGACGATTACCACTGCATCTTACTGTATAGATTGGCCGTTTATATCTACATACTGAGTGGATCCTCTCTCAGAGGGTCATTCGCGTTTTCGTGTCAGTCACTGTACATGTACAAGTCAGTCACACTTGGCACATGGGAGAAGTTTCAGTTGATTGCATACTGCAACTGCACCTCTAGATGCTACTAAATTCTACACACGAGACCTTTAACATCTATTGTAAATCTAGTATTCACACTAAACTATGTATACTGTGTACAGAACTTAAACAGTCCTGACTTTGACTTCCCCAGTGTTGTTACACAAAATATACTGACAGATATTAATGCACGCTGCTAGTAATTGACCTCAATATGAATGAACTGAAATCATTGACCAGTTCTCTCCAGGATTATCCCAATTCTCTACAGATAATACACATACCATCAGAATAATGTGAAAGATGATATCACAGCATTTACTCACTTGGTGAGTCATGGAAATGACCCCTGTGCAGGCTGTTACTTATTGTGTCAAGTGCCCAACCCTGCCAGTGAGATTATAATAACTGAGATGTTACCCCAATTAAACAATACTGCAGAAGGACCAGGAGAGCAGAAGGTAAAGCAAAGATGTTCTTTTTTTCTGTATGAATACGCAGCCTCATAATCATCATCTCACATAATCTCTACTCTGCAGTTAAACATTTTTACACTGGTTAACTTGACTTGTCATCTTGGAGTCATTAAAGCTTACAGATTTAACTTTTATTTGATCCATGTAACAGGCCAGTCACAGTTTTAAATGTGTCACAGAGCCATGTTGATGCATGCCTCCCCTTTAGCATGTGGCACAGATTCAGACTCATCTGTGAGGTAAAAAAAAAAAAAAACATCACTCCTCTCCTAACTACTATACAGTCTGGCTATTCACTGTCAAGATAGAGATGAGAGGGATGAAACAACCCAAGGTCTGATCAAAGGCAGCTGTCTCCAACTCTCCCTCTCTGCATTCAAACAGATGTAGTGGGTGTTAACTGCTGCTGCTTTACCTTAAGCTTCATAGTCAATCATCAATGATAAAAGGAACCAACTGGCTCAGATAGTGCTGGGCTGGCTGGGCCGAGTGTTTAAATTAGTATCTACCCAAAGCTAAACTCAGATGTGATTGGGCCAGGGATCATGACTTTGTATAAGTGTTGGGTCTTATTCTGCTCTGTGCATCATCTGGGCTCAGTTCAGGTTTTTTATTGTTTTACTTTCTGCTTTGGACCATAGAGATCACATCATAGAGATTTTTTGACATAGTCGAGATCTCCCTGAGCTCCATTCTTAGCATTGTTCAGAGTTACACTTCCAGAATAGGGGTCTGGGAATTTTTGTCAGCATTTGTCCTCAGAGAGATCGTCTTAACTTATTATTAACTTACTTATAATGACTGTACATTCTCAGTATTAGGGGTGTAACGGTACACACAAGTCACGGTTCGGTACGTACCTCGGTGTGGGGGTCACAGTTCGGTACGGGTTCGGTACAACGGGAAAAAAGCAACAAAAAGTCACACATGTATTAGCTTTTTTTTTCATTTATTTTGAACAGACACTAATTGACTGTAAAACTACAAACCATCTCCTGTTATAAAAGTAAAAAATAAACAGAATAAAACACCACTGCTCCTGCAAGCTTGTAAATGGCAGGGACCATAGACTGGATGATGTGCACATGGGATGGGACACTGTAGCATGACTCAAGCGCTTTTGATAAATACTTGAAGCCGGCTCCTCTACTACGGCATATGGGTGCATAGATGTGGATATGCATATGCCAATTGCTTCGGTGATGTTTTTGGCCCTGTCTGCATTCATGTCAAGAGGCTGCTTAAAAGCAGCGGGGATAAGTTGTTGCACACAAGTTGTTTTTTTCCTTGCACCATATCCGGGTTATGCCATCTTATATGCGTTAACATGTTTGATGTGTTTCAGTGTTTCATCTACCATTATATTAGGGAGGCGCCCCTCGGCCCCCCTCGAAAGTGAAGTTAATTTTATTACATTTTATTTCCTATATAGCGCCAGATCACAACAGAAGTCATTTAAGGTTACCTTTCCTATAGAACAGGTCTATACCCTGTCCTTTTATTAAACAAACTAAATAGCCTTATGTTATTTGTCTTATTTACACAACGGCATGTCATTTCTGTCTCTACACGGTGCGCGTTTACAATCCTCCTCTGCTCTCTGTATCTCGCACGGCGGAGTTCCGCCACACACATAGGTGAGCACACTAGAGCGCGGCTCGGGCCGCATTTTCCTGACAGAAGAGTCCGACGCAGTTTGTTACCTGGCACAGTTATTGTTATGGACAGTGTAACACGCTGCTCGCACAGCAGCGCAGCACAGCGCTGGACACACACTCAATTGGAGTAGAGCTTGTGTTGCTTTCAGGCATTGTCACGTAAATAACAAATTCCTGGATTGAAGTGAGGACTCGCCTTTTTTTAATAGGCCTACTCACTCAGATGTATTCGTCATATGACTGCTTGCACCGAACCGTGACGCCCGTACGGTGACGGCACAGGACGAATACAAATAGGCCTACTATTACACCCCTACTCAGTATCTCTCTCTGCTGCACTTTACATGAACCTTCACCATATGGGAAACATCTAGCTCCTTTTTATTAAGTGCTGTGATGGCCCATAAGAGAGACATTCTGCACCAACTGCCTCTTCATTCTCTGTCATTGTATACTGTAATTAGGATTATAATTATTAGGCTACATAGAGTCATTAAGAGTTTGTTTCCTTGAGGCATGCAAGCATCGAAAAAGTAGCCTATATATTTCACCGGAGCTTTGTTACTTTTAGCTATTTTCACATGTATTCATTACTTTTAGCTAACTGATGCTATTTCAGCCACTTATCAGTTACTTTTAGGCGACTATTTCAATCGTTATCCATTTATTTATTAGTTACTCTTAGATAACTGTTTCAACGATTATCCATTACTTTTAGCTAACTGCTAAATTGTGTATGTGCCATTGTCGGCATGCTGATGTAATGAATAGCATCCCGTTTCTTAGGTTAAGGTTTCAAACCCTACCCCATGTGGCTCCATTCTGAAGGGCCACTACTCAGTCAAGGGCACATTCGAATATGGCCAAGGGAGATAATTGGGATTGGGCCTAAGAATCAGACATTTTGACGCTGTTACAGTCATGGCAGATCTCTATCCAAACCAAACCTATTAGCTGTGTTATCTCAGTGCCTTACACTGCATGATTGCTTTGGTTTGTTTGGGTAGTGATGTCATTATATGGAATTGGATAGGCCCCTCACGGCTCATTTTTTGGGCCATAGCAGGAGAACAGGAGTGGGATAAAATCACTCTAAACATCAGAGCAGAGATGGGAGGGAATGTGAGTCAGATATTCCCTATTAACTTGGTTGTTTGTTTAAAGGATAGCTTGATGGGTCAAGTAGCCAAGCAGATGTTGCTTGTTGTGTATTGTCTGTTAGAAGACCATGGTAGTGATAGTATCATTTTCAGCCCTCTTTCTCTGCCTTTGATCAGCAGTAGTGATTATGTCCTCCAGATGGTTGACATCTGACAGCAGTTGTACCGAGGTGAAGCTCACACTATTCCAGCTGTACCTCCACAGTTAGAGCAGCTAAAATAGTATATACAGGGGTTTTCCCAGGCTTTATCCTTGCCGCCAATCTGATACTATCACCACCAGTTTGCTCAATCTCTCGTCCAGTTTTGCTGTACTTGTTGCCCCTTCCTGTTTAAGACCCTCCTCGGCTGTGGGGCACCAGTGCTTCTGCTGCCTCTGCCACACCACCCAGTTTCCTCTGGAGAAATTCCCTCCCTCTTCCTGCGAACGCCCCTCCTCATAATGCTCTGAAGAAAGGCCAGAGCTAGAGGTGTTTAAGAGTGGGACTGTGAGCTCAGACTGCAGAGCTACATTTAGCCCGGGGATGGAGTAACAGGGTGTTCATGGGTCTGGAGTAGGGACTCTGAAGGCAACATGTGGTGTCTGCAGTGTGCCTCTGACAGGACTCAGTCCCTACTGGAGCTGGAATCAGGCAGCTGGTAAGCCCAACTTTGAGTGTGTGCATGCCGGTGCTGCATGCAGAAGTCAATACTTTTAGCTGCTTGACTTGTACTTACTCTGTGATTTGGCTCTGAATTTGTCTCGAGATGCAGGTTGTATATTTTAAAATGGTCCCTCCTTTATTCAGAGTCTGCTGCCAGACTCAACTAAGATCAGTTTAGAAATTACTTAATAATTGCTGTTACTCCTCCTGAATTGCCTTAATGCAGTGGATTTTTTGCCAGAGTATAGAGCTGCTGATGAAATTCACAAGGAGCACGCTTTGCGTGAATAAAATGTGCTTCATTTGAGATGCAGTAAAAGATTGTGCTTCATTAATAAGCCAGTAGTTGATTTTCCTCCTGCGTGCCAAACAAGTGAATGCAGCTCAGTCATATTTTAATGCTCTTCATCCAGTACCCTTTAATCATCACTCATGAAAAACATGCACAACAGTCAGTGTGAACACACAGCAAAGCAAAGGAAACCAGAAGAGGTAGGTTGTGTGTGTGTGAGTGGCAGGTCAGAGTAATTAATTCATCACTGTGGAGTAACACAGTGAGAGGAGGCTCCACTTGAGGAAGCCACTCAGGGGCACAAAGAGGGTGTCTCCAGGGGTGGTGTTGACACCAGAGCTGTCCTCACATTACCTGCCTCCTCCAATGGATCCATTGCATCACCTTCCACACACATCATTAAAATTCTATCAGCCAGCAATTTATGCAGTGTCATGGGATGCTATGGGTTTTTGAATTGAATCCTGTAATCTAACCGAAGGCAGAAAGTGAGGTGCTTTGTGTGAGTATGATCCCCATAACGATTTGCTAGTACCAGTTTTAAAACCCCATCTGGCACTTTATCAAAATGAGGTGGCATTTAAAGGGGCACTCCATTTATTTTACATGCTAAAGCTAATTAACCAGTCACAGTGAAAACTGTGCAGCGTGTATAATGTGCTCTGCAGCTCCAGAGGAGCTTTGTTAAAAATGACTCAAGTGACATCACTCAAGTATTCTCGGTTTAGGATGGGAGACTACAAATGTGTAATGGAAAGCCTGTGTTAAAAATCATGCTGATGGAGGTTAGATGGAGTGGACATTGACCATACAGGGAGGGTGTATGTATGATCTAGGATTTTTGTAGCTTGACCCCGAACCCTGAATAGCTCAGATACATTTTTTTTGTGGGCAGCTGTGGATCAGGAGGTAGAGCGGCTGTAGAGGATTGGCAGTTTGATCCCTGACTCTTCTTGTTCACATGTCGGAGTGCCCTTGGCCAAGACATGGCTGAATTGACATGTAAGGCTTTGCCTTGTGCAGAGCGATGGGCAGGCCATAGCATTGCATGGCAGCTCTGTCACCATCAGTGTGTGTGAATGAGAAGTCAAGTCAAGTCAAAATTCATTATAGCCCAAAATCACAAAAAATGCCTCAATGGGCTGTACATTGTTTGTTTTTATCCCTGTTTTTATGCACTTCTGTACTTTTGTAAGGTGACCTTGAGTGCCATGAAAGGCGCCCTCAAATAAAATGTATTATTATTATTATTATTATTATTATTATAAAAACACATAAGCAAATTACAAATAACACAACAAATAAAATATATAAAAACAAGTGAAATGCAAACAAACAAACAAAACAAAATGAAAACAGAATAAAAAATAAATAAATAAATAACATTGGCACTTGTATATATAAAAAACTAAATATAAATTGATGTGCACAATGACTGAGTAGTAGTAGATAACCATGATGTAGTATGTAAGGACAGAGACTATGGGATGTTAAAGGCAGATGCAAAAAGGTGTGTTTTGAGTTTGCTTTTGAAGGAATCGACTGTGTTGGTTTCACGGATTTGAATGGGAAGGCAGTTCCAGAGGAGAGGGGCTCGGTATGAGAAGGCTCTACCAACTGCTGATGATTTATTAATTTTGGGGATGGATAGATAACCGACATTATGGGATCGTGGAGGCCTGATTGATAAACATGGAGTAAGTAGAGATGATAAGTAGGATGGTGCAAGTCCGTGTAGTAATTTATAAGTTAAAAGCAGAATCTTGAAGTCTGATCTAGTGTGTACAGGCAGCCAGTGTAATGAAATGAGAACAGGGGTGATATGGTCAGATTTTCTGGTTCTGGTTAATATCCTGGCAGCAGTATTCTGAACAAGTTGTAGTTTCCTAATGGTTGAATTTGGTAAGCCAGAGAAATGTGTATTGCAATAATCTAATTGGGATGAGACAAAAGCGTGAACCAGTGTTTCTGCATCAGTCATGGAGAGAATGGGACGAATCTTGACAATATTACGTAGGTGAAAATATGCTGTTTTTGTTATATTATTAATATGGTCTTCAAAGGAGAGATTAGGATCGAATAAAATACCGAGATTTCTAACACGGGGGCTTTGTGAAATGATAGAACCAGCTAAGTTTAAGGTGAGATTGAGGAATTTGTTTCTGATGTGCTTTGGACCTAGGATTAACATTTCAGTTTTTTCAGTATTTAAGAGAAGGAAGTTTGACAACATCCATTGTTTGATTTCTTGTGTGCACTGTTCTAGATGGATCAGTTGATGAGAGGTGTCAGGCTTGATGGATATGTAGAGCTGAGTATCATCTGCGTAAAAGTGGGAACCTAATTTGTATTTATTGATTAATGAACCGAGGGGTAGCATGTAAATAGTAAAGAGAATGGGACCAAGCACAGACCCTTGTGGTACACCATAACTGACCTTTTTGCGTTCTAAAGAGCAGTTATTATGAAAAACAAAGTGAGATCTGTCTGTAAGGTCGGCTTCTTCTCCGGAGCCTTTGTGCTCCACTGTCTCTCAGATTAACTCATATCGCAGCGGTGCCTGGACAGCGTGACGTGTGTGGTTGTGCTGCTGCCGTGGTCCTGCCAGATGCCTCCTGCTGCTGCTGCCATCATTAGTCATTAGTCATACTTCTACTGTTATTATACACATATGACTATTGTCACACATGTATACTGCCAGATATTA
>NC_065529.1:2195699-2203441 GCF_006386435.1 Epinephelus moara
AGCAGAGTCGGTGAGTCCTATGTAGTTTTCTAGACGGTGAAGTAGAATATGGTGATCAAGTGTATCAAACGCTGCACTGAGGTCTAGTAGCAGCAATACTGAAGCTGAGTCGGAATCGGAGGCGAGTAGTAAATCATTGACCACTTTTGTCAGTGCGGTTTCCGTACTATGGAATTTTCTAAAACCGGATTGATGAGTGTCGTATAGATTATTGAAGGAGAGGTGATCAGTGAGTTGTTGGGCTACTGCTTTTTCTAGGATTTTTGAAAGAAAGGGGAGATTTGTAATTGGTCTGTAATTATTGATTACATCAGGGTCCAGGTTATGTTTCTTGAGTAGTGGCTTGATTACGCCTGTTTTAAAAGATGCAGATACTGTTCCAGTGGTAAGAGAGCTATTAATTATATGTAGTATTAGTGGGCTAAGAACTGGGAAGAGGTCCTTAATGTACTTAGAGGGAGGTAGTGGAACTGGAGGAGAAAACCAGTTTAGAAAGAGTTTCATCGGAAATTGTCTCGAAGTGGGTGAGTTTGCAAGGTGAAGACAGGTCGTATGAAACCACCATGTCCTGGGTGGGAGATGGGAGAGAGGATATTGCTTTTCTGATGTTGTCGAGTTTAGTGGTGAAAAGTTCTATGAAATCAGAAGCGGTATGAGGAATATTACACATAGGGGATGGTTTACATGTTAATTTAGCCACAGTGTCAAAGAGAAAGAGAATTTATTTTTATTATTTTGTATAAGTTCAGAAAAGTAAGCTGTTCTAGCGGCACGAAGAGTGTGTTTATATTTACGAAGGCTGTTTGACCATTCAAGCCGAAAATTATTTAGGTTGGTTGATCTCCATTTATGCTCGAGCTTGTGAAGCGCCTTGTCTGTTAAGGTGGAAAAGTGTTTTATAAATGATAAATAAATAAGATCTGTCTCCTGCAATTTGTTTCACTGCGCCTACATACTTCCCTAGTGACAATTATATTCCCCATAGTAACTGATTAGCTTCACTTTTTGATATATAAAGACACAGAGTTGCTGGAGTTACTTTCACCAGCATCAGAAATATAGGAGAACTTCAGAGAACACAAGCAGCCAGTGCTGACCAATCAGGCACTATATCAGCTGTGGCTCTAATAAAATAAGTCTTTGCATGATGATGTTATCTCTTCAGTGTGTGGGCAAATCATCTTTTTCTGTGCTCAAAATATCCCATCACAAGCTCAGAACTGGGACATCCTCCCAAAATGATTATATACTTTCTCCAAAACTTAAGTTCCATTTTTTAAGAAATTTAAAAACTCAAAAAAAAAAAAAAAAAGCCTGTCGCACAACGCCATCAATGATCCTCTGTTATGCAGTTAGCATTTAGCTTATAGATTTGGCTTTGCAGCTTTTCTGTGGGAGTCATTCCACTGACACTTACCAGCATCACAAGGTCATTCAAGCAAACCAACTCAGTCTGCAGGACATTAACAAGGCTGGAATGTATCTCACTGCAGGTACTGCAGACTAATTTAAATTGATAAAATGGTAGTGTTTATGGTAACATTCTCATCCTAACTCGTCAAAAACTGCTGCTTTGTTAGTTGACATACACTTCAAAATATGACACTCTAGGTACCCTCTTGCATCAGTTTTGGACTTTCAGTGACAGTATGTCAATTTACATTTGTTACATGCATTGTTTTGATTCATTCATTCATCATCAGTAACAGCTTATCCTATTTAGGGTTGATAGGGGGCTGGAGCCTATCCCAGTTAGGTGAGAGATAGGGTACATCCTGGACAGGTCGCCAGACCAGTGGTATAAGAAAGTTATGACGAAACCCAGTGCACACTATTATGAGGGGCCCTTGTACATTCTATCGTGCTTGTATTGTCTCGACCACAAATAGAAACTTGACGTTGGACAACATCAACATAAATATTACCCAGCAATCATCACTGCATATCTGACAACAATATCAAAGAGAGTGAGAAATTTATCGTTTGATTGAATATATTTTATTTACATTTATAGATTTTATAGCTTATATAGAAAAAACATATAACTTTGTTTTAGAAAGCTGCTGACTATTAAAAAAAAAAAAGAAAGAAAAAGGAAACCATGACACAGATGTGTTTGCTTTGATATGTATAGCAATGTTTACACAATTTATACACAAATTGTACACAATTTTTAGTTCAGTAACATTCTTCTTCTATCGTCCTCTTTGAACACAGGTACATTTCCAAGGTGACAGTCTTAATCACTTGCAAGTGCCTGCTCTCTCTATGGGCCCCTCCACCCCAGGGGCCCCAGTGCAATCGCACTGCCTGCACTGTCTATATTTACACCCCCCGCGCCAGACAACCATTCACTCTCATTCAGTCACCAATTAACCCAACTGCTTTGGACTGCAAACTCCACAGAGAAGGCCCCAGCTGGCAAGTGGATTCAGACCTAGAATTCTCTTGCTGAGAGGCGACAATGCTAACCGCTGTACTACCGTGCCACCTTGGTTTTCAAAATACACTTTGTTTTCAAAAGGGAATGTACGGTTTCTGCTCATTACATGCACAAAATGAACTTACAATGTAGGTTCACTTCCTCAGGTTTAGGCAACAAAATTCCATGGTTTGGCTTTTAAAAGGTGCCGTTGTTACAAATGCCCTGTGACACATGTCACTACCGTAGCATTCCACACTGACTACTACTGACTTATGGCTCCCGGATGAAAGTCTGGGATCCTTTCTCGCTGTTTATGCTATGGTAGTCACTAATAGTGTCACAAACTGATGCAGCTGACGTGGTGTCTCTGTCGTTTTATATCTGTCACCGACGTCCACTGACAAAGCAGCTGTATTTTACAAGTTGTGTTGTGGTCTCATGTGTCTGATGCATGGCATTCTGACACAAAGGGTGCCTCTGTGCATCAGTGTATAACTCCAAGATCACTGACAAAATGGTGGTATTTGACATATTGGGAGTATGAGTGGGCTGTTAATACATGAACATGTTGCTCACATGCTACAAGTTTTTTTTTCATAGATTAGAAAAATAGTTATTACCCTTGTTCTTAAACCACACCTAAAATCCTGAGTGACTCTACATTCTGTGAAGCCCCTCTGACACCAATTTGAACAGTGTTTGATAGAGGTCAACCATGCAGCATACAGTACGTCAGGTCCTGGTTCCATGGTCTGTGTCTTCACATATGAAATTTAAATTGAAGCCTTTGTAGTATATTTTGGGGGAATTTTGTGTAAAGTCCAGATAAAACAGAAATCCATTTTCTTCTAATATTATGATGACATTTTATTGCATCAATAGCGGGCAAACTTATTTTCTGTCCACTTTGTTCAGAGTGAGGTTCCCTCCATCTTGACATATTCTAAGAACTTCGCTCTCTCATTCCTCCTCCTCTGACCTTTTTACCAAGTTTGACTCTGCCTTAAAATGGGATTTTCAGCAGGAAGGATATTAGTTTTAATGAGGCTGGATGAATGTTTGGTACGGACTGTAGAGTCTCTAAATTAGTCAACAGGTCTGCCACAGTCATCTCTCTCTCTGTCCATAGTCTCAGGGAATTGGATCAGTAACACTTTGCCTTCAACTCATCCTCTGTGCCGCAGGAAGAAGAGCAGGTTCAAATTAAAAGTGCATTTTATAATTTGCAAGGAATGATTGTTCTCAACCACTCTTCTATATTTTAGTATAGCTGTTTTACTTGTCAGGAGTTTTTAAAACACATTGCAGGGTTCTTTATTGTGTAACTAATAGTAGAACATCTTGTTCAGTAACTCCAATGCAACAAAACCAGCTAACATCAGATATTAAGTGCTATCATGCTCTCAGTCTGAGCCCCTAGAAGTGTCTGCCTACCCCTGCTTTGAGCTGAGTGCCACCATTCAAGCATGCTTAGCCTCTCTTCCATCTAATTAAATGGGCATTTCCAATAAGACATTTTCTGCTGGAGCAGATGTATCACAGCCCACCCTTCAGTCTAATTAAAGAACTCTTTCTGTCTGATTAAATTTGTTCCTTATGGAATTAAAAATGTGTTGAGGATACGCAGGGAGGAGAATGAAGATGCAGAGAGGGTTTTCATAATGAGCATCGAGTGCCCAGCTACAAGAGAGACAATATTTCCTCTAATGGGAGCTGTTATCCCATGACACGTGACCCTCAGCCTGCTTCACTGTCGCTTGGCTCAAAGGCAACAAGCCCTCCAGAGTTAATGGCGACACAGGCTGTTTATCATGGCCTTGCAACATAACTCATTATGATTATGATTGTTAAAAAAGGCTGTTACAGAAATAACATATTACTGTATATTGATCTAGTTGCACATGTTATTACAGTGTTACAGAATGGTGCATTGCAAGTAGTTGCCTGTTTCAACTCGTCTCATCACGAATCTATGGTCTGGACTAGGCTTAATGCGAGATTTTTTACCAGCTGGCCGCCACTGTGTCAAATGGATAAGTTGGCATTACATCACCTACCAGCAGTAGGGTTTATTAGTGGCACAATGCATTCTGATAGTTGAAGGTTTTCTACCTCTTGAGCAAAAGAAAATGCCACAGTCCTCTGTCTGTTTTCTCTGTTCATGTAATGCCAATTTTAAAAGTATTTCAAGAAAAAGCCAACTGCTACTGTTTCTAGGAAATGGGAGAGCAAGTCTCTCAAACAAAACCTCTAAAGTTCACAAATTAAAACAAGTTAAAACTGGTTCTATGGCCCCATCCTTAACACAGAGACTGGAACATGGTAGTGCTCTTCTTCTCTTTTAACTCTTGTAAAGAACTCGGATAAGCATATCTCCCAAACTGCTGAACTATTCCATGATGTTTTGCAGTAACTTCATGTTCAAGGTTCTTCGTTTTAGTTAGATTGTTTTGTGCATTTGAACAAAGGAAACAGCTGCTACTTTAATTGTAAGGACAGTCTCTTAAAAGGGCAGCTAGTAATAAGGGCTGACACTGGAAAGTATTTGTCATGCAGTTCTCAACATTTTGGCAGAAATAAAGTGTTTAGCAAGCGATTATCACAGGAGGAATACTTGTACTTGTTTCATTTTAATAGCTGTTAGAGGGCTGAGGAGGTAAAGCTGTTATTTCACAGGTCAGACACCCAAGTCAAGTTATCACACAAGTCAAGACACCACTATTAATACAGCCCAAATTACAAATTTGTCTCAGACAACTTCGCAGTCTCTACATCATATAAAACCCTTTGCTCTAGCTATTGACTTTTTAAAAGTCAGGGGAATGACTGTAAATTTGAAGAACAGAACATTTTTCTTTTGTTTTATAATTTCCTGTCCCTTTGGCAGGGTGTTGGCCACCAGGTTAGTAACCACCAGTCAAGAATATGCCGACAAGGTCCTCCTTATTTACCACAAAATGTAAAATGTGGCTGCTTCTGCATTTGTGTTTTCTGTTGTTCACTGGAAATCAAGTGTGCATGAATGATATTGACTGGATCTGAGCATGTTTAAATGCCACCTTCTGCTAATCTTTTTACACAGTCCAGTGACAGGCATCATTTATTACTACTCATTTCACCTTGCACGTACTCTGTATTCATTGCTGTCAGCCTCTTGTGGAGGCCCTCTTTTCAGTTAGAGTTTTATTTTAGCCTTTATTATCTAACCATGACACATTCTCCCACAGAGATCGAGCTATTTGACAAGGTTACATAGTGATAGATGCCTCTAGATGAATGTTGTTGTTCTGAGCCTTTCCACTTCATCCATCAGCTGATGACAAATACAATGAAATGGTACTGATTGTATTTTGCAAAAAAAAAGAAGAAGTAAAGAAAAGAAAAAAGCTTATATTTCCACCACAGATTGCAACTGGCACAGTGAGGTGTAAGAGCTGAGCTGCTATTGGCCCACAATTACATAATGATGTCACCTCACACCTGACTTTGTTTTATGATTGGAGACATTTTTCTCTCCAAGACCGATTGACTGTGCTGCTGATATAAGGTCAGATGTGTTCTGCTTTCTGATGGCCAGACTGTCAACTACTGCTGTGTGCAACTAATCAGTGAAGCAAGTCCTGTCTGCTTTACTCACAATCACAACTGTTATATTAAGAATTCTCACATGCTACTTACCACAAGTCTTTATGTTACTAAACACCCAAATAATTAAAACAATCCAGTGTTAATGTACAATAGACTACATATAGTTTATAATCTGTGATATAATTGTATTTAGCCTGTGATGGTCACTACTAAACGTCACTTTCATCCACAACATGTATAAACTGTTAACAGAATGAACCTTCAAATAAAATAAAAATGTCAAAATTTTGTAGAAAACCAAATTTTGTGTCAATATCTCAACCAATCAGCTGTTAGTTCGGGTGAGAGCCAGGCATTTCTGATCATGCCCTGGGTCTTGCAGCTGGAGGCAACACATTCTCACTCTTAACATGTCACATATCGACTGTTGGTCATGGACTTTCCGCATCGAGAAATGACATGCAAGGTACCCTGGGTGTGTTGGTTGCTGACTTTCTGGGAAGCCGTGTCAACTTCAGCCTGTTACATGCATTGTCTGTTTTCAAAATACATTTCTGTTTTCACAGGAAATGTACAGTTTGCACACTGTCTCTTTCAAAATAAATTCTTTGTCCCAAAACTTTCTGGGAGTGTATTATTGAACTAGTCATACATAGCAAACTGTAACAATTAACTTAAGCCATAATCCCTTAACTCATCTGAGGAATTGCATGCATAGCACCCTCAGGAGTTTTGGATGTGAAGTGTAATTTGTAGCAGTAATCTGAGCAGTTTGTGACACGATTCACAGATATCATTATCACTTTGATTGTGCGTTCTAAATGTGTATTTTCTTTGGTTTAGGACATATTCAGATGCCTTCCTTGTTCTCACATCAGCAGCTCCTCTTTGCTGCCTGAGCTGCCTTCCAAGATATTTAATTGAAATGTCTCTGTATAATATGTATTTTAATCTTTATATATCGGCATTCAGTTCTGCCTCTGTCCAAAAAAAAGCTTAACATTTCAAAACCACAGTTTCTGTCTCTGGAGAGGAAGAGCTTGTTATTTCATGCATTCAAAAAGCAGATCTTTCTGATCAGGTAACTGTTTTTTCTTCCAGTAAATATGGCTTTGATTCCTCAAAGTGTTAGGGTAGTTATTGAGCTTGGTCCAAGAACTAAACCAAAGTACACTTTCATCCTCCATGAAGTTAACAGACCTGTGGTTGACATTTAGCTACTGCAGTTTGGTGTGGCACGGCTGGTCATTGCTCAACACCATTGGGGTTTATCCAATTAGCTGTCCAGGCTGATGTTTGTGCTAATGTGAGCAGACAAAGATCTTCATTGATCTTAATATTAAAGAGCTGCTTCACATGCTTTAATCAGTCTTGACATTGTGTTGCTGTTTTTACTGAAAGACTGAGCTGCTGATAATGTTGTTGTGACTTCAGTGTTTGCTGTGTCTTATGGTGGTTCTTTGGTATTCATCATTTATTCATACACACTTAAAGGACAACTTCGGTATTTTTCAACCTGGGCCCTATTTCCCCATGTGTATGTGTGTGTATGATTCATAGGTACAACTCGTTCTAAAATTGGTTCAGTATTCATATCTCTATTAAAAAGACACTCCCGAAATTTACCCAGTATGTGACCTGTAAAACCAGAGAGGAGAAGAGCCTGGACCTGCTGTATGCTAATGTAAAGGACGCATACACCTCCACGTCCCTTCCCCCGCTGGGTAGA
>NC_065529.1:2206269-2243287 GCF_006386435.1 Epinephelus moara
CCCATTTAGCTCATTTAACCCTGTGTTGCTCGTTCATAAAACGTACAGCCGGTCTTGTGATGAACTGGTCGGAATGTTCGCTCACGTTTTCTGGGGTTAATGTTAGCAAATAAATTAAAAAACAAGTTCCACCTGTGCTGTTCGTCTTTTGTCGTAATAATGGTAATTCCGAAAGCCGAAGACGATGACTCTCGGTACCCCTCCCGCTGTTGATGCCTATCTGATATAAGAGGGCCTGTTTCTCCAATAAACACGTCAGGTACGTAGAGAGGGCATGACTGATTGACAGGGTAGTGATCCAATCATGACAACGCCATTCTCAGCCTGCGCTCCTACCGGGTAATCGACATTATTTTTTAAATTCAATTATTAATTTTATATTCTAACCGAAAACATGATGAACGTGATGAACACTCAAGTCATTCAAGTCATCGTGTCTCAAGTCAAGTCAAGTCCAGAGTCTTTAACTTCCAAGTCCGAGTCAAGTCTCAAGTCTTTTATTTTTTGTCAAGTCAAGTCACAAGTCATCAAAACAGCGACTCGAGTCCAAGTCACAATGACTCGAGTCCCCATCTCTGGTAAATAGCATACTAAGCGTTTCGAACATTGTTTATATAACATTACCTCCACTGTGTCTGTAGCTCTCTCTACTCGTGGGACAGCCGTTTTCTTGAGGAAGAGGTGTTTTGGGATTGGATGTCTTCTCTTCTTCGGCTGGCAGTAGTCATCTTGGGAGAAGTGAGCAGTGTCTGGACAGGAGTGTTAGCATCCATTTGTAGCACAACTAGCCACAACTTCAGCATCTCGCCGTCCGACAAAGGCAGCCTGTGAAAGCTGTAGTGTTGCGCGACATCCTGTTCTTGCAATTCGAATAAGCACAAACACGAACCATTGTTTTCAATCGATGCAGTAAAACTCTCAACTGTACTCCGGGACAACCAGCGCCACTCTGAGTGGCGCTCAGCATGGCTCCTGTGTTTTCTTCCAGCAACAAGCAAAGCTCTCGCGAGATGACGTCACAGCCGGGAGGAGGTGAAGGGTCAGGGAAACGCTTAGTATGCTATCTACAGAGATAGCACTGGCGATCTGAACCGGTCAGTGGCGAAAAAAAAAACACTTTTAATGCGCAAACTTATATGGGACGCATTTGCCCCCGTTAACGTTTTAGCTCGTTTCGCGGCTGCCGGCTGCATCCGCCTCCATCAATACTTAACCAATTTTAGAACGAGTTGTACCCAGTGTTGCCAAGTCCGCTTATTATAAGCGACTTTGGGCTTGTTTTTCTGTAAAGTCGCTTACAAATATTGGTAGTCGTGGGTCGCGTTTTTTTTGGGCTTGTTTCTAAAGCGTAGTTGCTTATTTGGGCTTGTTCCCAGCTCCATAATAAGTTGTCAAGCAGATATTTTCGATATGTTATTTAAACGTAGGATAGTTTGTCTTGCCTGTTCCCTCTGTCCCTCCCCTTTCCCCATACACACAGGAAACAGCTTTTTTTCCCACCCACATCCTGCTTCTAATTGGCTCTGACCCTGATGGCAACGAGTACTAGCCAATCAGAGGCAGAGCAGGGCAATCTTTTTTTTTTCTGGTTAGGAAAACTTCAGAAGATGAGTGCATAAAAAGCAATAATAAATAAAAAAATTGTGAATTCAGGATGATATTTATTTGTGTGTGCAAATTTTAATTATCAGAGGTTTACTGTGTATATAATGTACTTGGTACATCAGTCTATATTTGATTACCCATCTGTTTTCTAATGTTAAATAATGTTAAAAGGTGGTTTAACTCCCTCTTGTGGTCATTGTCCTGAAGCTCAGGGGGGAGAAAAATAAATAAACTGTGTACCGTGGGTACAGTTTTGCAAAACTGTGCACAGTTTACCAATCTGTCCACATGGATGTATATTGACAATCTGTACCCACAGTTTAAAATCCGTCCCCACGGATGGTAAAACCGTGCACACAGTTTATTTTTCTCTCCCCGGAACCTAGGGGAGCTCCATAGAAAAAGTCGCTTGTTTTGGGCTTGTTTTCACAGGTCTGGTTGCTTATTTGTCTCGCGAGATCTGGCAACACTGGTTGTACCTATGCACAGTAGGCATATGCACACATACACATGGGGAAATACGGCCCAGGTTGAAAAATACCTAAGTTATCCTTTAATTTCATCTCATTAAGACACAGTGGTACAGTTTTCTGCATTGTAAAGGGAATGTCTAAAGATGACAGGCAGCAGTCAGACTGCTGGCTATAAACTCTCTTATTCATATTTATACCCTGCCAGAAGTATCAAAATTCACCTCTTCTATCTGTCATGTGCTTCTTTCTGAAAATAAAAAGCAGTGCAGGCCCTCAATAAAATGACTCAGCAAACTAACCCAGTGTTTCTCTGCATACTACAGTGTGGAAGGTGATGCTCCAGGTAGCCAGGTGGGTGCCTCTGTGGACTCCAGCAGCGGCTACGGTTGCATCCCAGTGACCCACAGCAGGGGGCTTGGCCCCGATCACCTGGACAGCCAGCTCTGCGGACAAATCTTGCTGCCCAGTCACCTGTGGCCCCGCCGACCCAAGCTTCAGCATTCCCAGTCCATCCTGCGCAAGCAGGCAGAGGAGGAGGCCATCAAGCGCTCCCGCTCATTGTCAGAGAGCTATGAGCTCTCGTCAGACCTTCAGGACAAGCAGGTTAGGGGGGGTACACAAAGACAGCTTCCATACATAAATACCAAATACGGGGCTGGCTGGTATATTTGAAATTATCACAATATTAATAACAACATGAGATATGTATCATAATATAGACAATGTATGTTAAGTCACATTTAAAATAATGAAAATAAATTTATTTTTCTATCAGACAGAACCCAAAATCAAAATTTTACCTTCAATTCAGAATAATTTTGGTTTGGATTTCTATGCATCCACACCAGCAAGCTGTGGCTGGAGGCATTATGTTTTCAGGTTGTCTGTCTTTCCATCCATCCCACTCTCGTGACCGCAAATATCTTGAGAACTGGAACTGAGGGAATTTCTTTAAAATTGGCACAAATGTCCACTTGGACTCAATGATGAACTGACTTTAGTAGTCATAGGTCAGAGGCAAGGCCACTGTGATCTCGTGTAAGTCTCTTTCTCTTGAACACAATATCTCAAGAGGACCTTAAGGGGAATTTCCACAAATTTAGCAAAAATGTCCGCAAGGTCAGTGTGATGTTGTCTGTCTTGTCTATATGACTCTTGTGAACCCGATATCTCAAGAACACCAATACATTTTTTTTGTTTGTTTTTAAATTTAGCACAAATGTCCGCTTTGAGTCAAGGATGAAGTTATTAGACTTTGGTAGTCATAGGTCAAGGTTACTGTGATCTTAGTCTCATTCTGGTAAACAAGATATCTCAAGAAGGTCTTGAAGGTATTTCCTAGAATTTGGCACAAAAAAACACTTGTAGTCAAGAGTGAACAGATTAGAATTTTGTGGTTGAAGGTCAAAGGTCACTGTGACCTCACACACTGTGTTTTTGTCCATAACTCATACACTGATTACCACAGAATTTCAAGCAAATGTCTTAAAGAATAAAATGAAGTGATGACATTTATAACATATTACTTTATTTTATATCCAAAAGGTCAAAGGCCAACTTCACTGTGACATCATAATGTTCTGCATAAAACACTTTTCTGGTCATTATTCAACATCATATCTCATGAACAGAAGGGGAGACTCTTACTTAGATACTGAATTAATGACACTAATCTTGAAAATGTGCTGATTGTATAAATCTGTGCTGTCGGGGGAAAGATGTGTGTGAAGCATTCATGTTTTCACAGACATGGATGTAACCTGTAGGTGCAGCTTGCACGGAAGCATACAACCACAGGGTGATACTTTTAGTTTTCTTTTATTTGCTTGAAATCATTAAAGTTACACTACGGGCTCTAGTTTCCTGGCGCAGTGCAGGGTGGCGCAGGGTGGCGAACCTCGCGCAGAGCTAGTTTCAAGCAGCGCAACCCGAGGCGCGCTCAGTTTGGTAGTTTGGCAGACCGAGGTGTACTGAGATGGGTGTGGCGGCGCAGCAGGGGGAGGGGTCGACAGATCCAGCTTGGCGCAGTGACAGTTTCGTGCCAAAAGGCTTCGCCGAAGGTGCGCTAAAAGCTCGCCAGCTGAAACCACGTCTACTGTCAGCGCAGGCGGAGCAACAAAGCCGAAGTTTGGCTGACCAGCGGACAGTGCGCACACGTCACCAAAACCTCACAGGCAGGTTTCCAGAATATCAGGCACATTAACGATGCAATAAATACCCAAAAAAACACTATTCAATGCAACTATCTGCAATCAGCACATAAATGTATCTCTATATCGACTGTCCCGTCACATCTGATGTCAGATCAAAGGGGATTGGCACCGTTTGGCACGTTTGGCACGCGTAATGGAAACCCAACCTGATTTGATTAACACAGCTGCAAACTAATGAGTTCACATCCCTCTCAGCCAACCACAAACAGCCACAGCATCAGATAGGGAGTATATATTCAGCATCTGTCATCTTAGAAAAGTCAAAAGAAAAGAAACAGAGTGAGACTGCGAGAGAGAAAGAGAGAGCGCGCGCGCACGAGAGAAACGCAACATTGATTTACAATTGTGGTGACCTCCTCCCAGGCTACCTTTGCATCATCAGCCCGTGGAGGTCTGCTCGCAGTTCCGTATATTCGGACACTGCGAGCTTGGACCTCCTGGACTAAAACATCAGTTTCCTCCTGGGAGAAGTTTGGCCGTCTGACGCTGCTGCTCTCTTCTGCCATGGCGAATTGAGTAAACTCTTAATACGCCTTCGCGCGGCACATTTAAGGGCAAGGAGAGGGGCTCATTTGATTGGTGTGATGTGTGTAAAACCCACTCCACGCCTTCTCTCCTCCCTCTTTCCGACTTGCGCAGGTAGGAGGAACGTAGGTGGGAAGAGGAGTAGCTGCGCCAGCGCACGGTGTGCCAAACTTGCAAAATCCACCTGGCCACACCCAGTTGGCGAAGCGCAGGTGCGCTGCGCCCCCGCCTCGCCCAGTCTGCAAAACTAGAGCCCTACAGGTTAACAATGGGACTAATTACTACATATAAGCTTGTAGTAAAAAACCCATAAAACTCTGCAGTTTCTTTCAACACTGCAAAGCATTTTAGTGTCTTTTAGCTCATTGTTTTGGTTTTCCAGCCCAAAACTGTACTGTTTTGGTTCAGTCTCAACACTCTCATCAACCTTTATTTGCAAAGACAGCTGTTTTTAGCTGCTAACCCAAACAGCAGACAAAGTTAATAACTAGCTGATTAAATTACAAACAACAAAATTCCACGAGTTTTCCAAAACTTTCAATGATTTTTACCAGTTCCAAGAGATTGTGTAATTACATGATTTTTCCAGGTTTTCCATGACTGTGGTAACCCTATGGTATTTCAAGGTATTATGAGGCTGAAGTTCCTCGTGGTGGTCAAATAAAAGTCATATAATAATAGTCTGATTTGGCCTTGTGGCTGCCTGTGTGGGAAGGACACTGGTCCTCTTGTTAAGCAATGAAAGTTGTAGCCTTGTGCAGTGAGACTCACTGTCATGGTCCATGTCCCTTGTGGCAAGTTTGAGTCCACTGGCCTCCCGACCCTCACATGGTAAACGGAAACATGATTAGTGTCATTCTACTCCACTAAAAACTGGGTCAGTGTGTAAAAGGCACAGGGCTGAGAGAAGAGCTAATGGAAAACAGCCCTGGACACTGCTCAATTATTCATTCAAATAAACACAAGAGCACAAACTTCTTGTGTTTATTTGAATGAATAGGAATATCGCTTTAGTTTAATGATGTCTTTCTCAGTGATTTTAGTTTAATGTTCACTATAGAACGTACACCTGACTGAGTCCTTACAAGTATGGTAATTTTCATCCATCTTTTAAGAGATATTTAAACACTGCAAACACATCGTATTTTAGTGCATCTTTTTTTAATAAGTCATAACCAGCTCAAATTTCTCATCATTATTTGGGCCATTACCATTTATCGGTCAAACTGCATTTCTATCACAACTCAACATTATCCATCTTCCCCAAGGGTCTATTCGAGTCTAATGAACCCTAAATTCAAACCATTTTTAAATGTCATTACCACTCTTCTTGAGTGTTGAAGGTATGGCAAAAGCAGATAAGACAGCCTCATTCTGTCTAATACATGTTTCCAAGGCAATATTTCTTTTGTAGCCAGTTTAAAACAGCATTTGTTCCAGAGTATATGTTCCAGATGGAGAGTTATTTTAAGTGATACACCAAACAAAACTATTTTGTGTCACAGACACTTATCCTCTATAGGCTTGAGAAAATAATCTTAAATCAAGGTCCATTAACCAGTCTTAATTTGTTGACGAAAACTAAAAAAAAACTTTTTTCCAAGACGATGACAAGTTCAACTAAGACGAAATCTGTGTTTCGTCTTCATTGATAAGACGTGACAAAAATGTTAGTGGTAGACTATCAGACACTGAAAGCCGAGAGCAACCGTGTTTGTAATCATCTTCAAATGCTGCATGAGCGACAGGCTGGTAAACTCTAGTAAGTAGTCTGTGCCAGGATGTTTCGCTGAATGGCAGCAGAGCAAGCATCACTGGTCTCAGTCCAGACTGGAGAAGGTTTATGGTTTGATGCTGTTTGACAGGCAGGTAGGAGGCTCAGTTATCTGTGAGTGTGGCTGTGCTGTAAGTAAACAGTCTGAATTCAGATCAGTTTTGTATGACAGAGATGAAAGTTTAGTTTTAATCACCAACTCCGTGAGAGGACATGAATTTAAACCTCCAGACTGACATGTAGCAGATTAAGAAAGAGTTCAGGCTTAAAGTTATTTTTCTGCTTCTTAACAGTGAGGCCGATAAGACAGAGTGTACACTGAACCTGGACACAAATCCTAGTTGTCTCAGATTAGTTGTTTGTGGTGTCAAAGTTTTTGAGAAAATAAATAGAGAGATGTTGAGCTTTACAAATCATGATCAGTACGTGTGTGCTCATAAATCACCCTTTAAACCTGTCAAACAATGCTGGAGAAATGACAGTTTTTAAGTGTGTAGAAATTATTTGTAGTTGTAGAAAAAACTGTCTAAATGAAATTTTTATACAACCTGTCACCTTGATTCTAATTTCTGATACATTAGCTGATATTTTGTATTAGAATTAGCCTAACTGGATTAGTTTAACAATTAAAAACATTGAAAACATAATGACTGAAAGTTGACTAAAATGTTATGATTTTTCATTAACTCAAACGTTTTGAATTTTCATAAACTAAAACTAGACCAAAACCATGAAGGATTAAAAAAATGACTAAATGTGACTAAAACTAACAAGCATTTTCATCTTAAGACTAAAAGCAAATCTTAAATGTCAAAATTATCACTGCCGTTAACTAACTTTTCTCTTTATCTGTCATCATCACATGACCTAAGCATCATGTGATCAAAGTTCCATACTAAGGTAACATGATAAACTAACCAAGCCATCTCCATGACAACTTAGCAAACTCTATGTGCTAATGAAGAATGTCAGATGTGGTTGATAGTTCTGGAGAATCTAAGTGGACCTTGGGTTTCCAACATGGAAATGGACTCCGGAATGAACATCCTCTTTTGTTTGAAACTAAAAAGATTCTGGGTGAAGTATGCAGCATCTTTCAGGATACTACGTATTCATCATCCCTGTTTTCACTTGGGATCACTATCACCAGTTGTCCCATTACAGAGAACATTTTCAAGGTTTGATTTCCATAAGGATGCATTTAAGGGAAAATGTAGACTGCTCCCACTTGTTTCTTAGCTGTATATATGACATAAACTTTCCCGCTCTACCCGCAGGTGGAGATGCTAGAGCGTAAATATGGTGGGCGTTTCATAACTCGGCATGCAGCCCGCACCATCCAAACAGCCTTCCGCCAGTACCAGATGAACAAAAACTTTGAGCGTCTTAGAAGTTCTATGTCTGAGAACCGTATGTCCAGACGGATTGTCCTATCCAATATGAGAATGCAGTTTTCCTTCGAAGGACCTGAAAAAGTCCACAGCTCCTACTTCGAAGGAAAGCAGGTCTCCCTAACAGATGATGGCACTAAAATTGGTGCACTGGTAAAGTCAGAGCATGGTGGGGAGATGGGGGTGCAGGCCAAGACCCCCACGACACAGAGCGACTTCACAGATGCTATCACAGAACTAGAAGATGCGTTCTCCAGGCAGGTCAAATCTCTAGCTGAGTCCATAGATGATGCTCTAAACTGTCGTAGTCTACATGGTGATGACAACCAGTTGGAGCCGGGTAGAGGCCACCAGGATATGGACAGAGAGGTCGGCTGTCAGGTGAAACCCTCCCACAGCACTTCAGAACACCGCAAACTGGATGAGATGACGGCATCTTACAGCGATGTTACCCTGTACATTGATGAAGAGGAACTGTCACCGCCACTGCCCCTGTCTCAATCTGTGGACCGGCCCTCCAGCACAGAATCGGACTTCCGTCAGCATTCCCTCAATTCCTCCCAGGACTACTGGTCATTGGCTCATAAGGATGAGAAAGGGGACACAGACACCAGCTGCCGCAGTACACCATCTCTGGAGTGCCAAGAGCAGCGCTTGCGGGTAGATCACCTACCCTTACTGACCATTGAGCCTCCAAGCGACAGCTCGGTGGAGTTGAGTGATCGTTCTGACCGCAGCTCTTTGAAGAGACAGAACGCCTATGAGCGGAGCCTCAGCAACCAGCAGAGCAGCCCCAAACACATCAGCCACAGCCTGCCGCCTCGAGGGCCTTCCGGAGAGGATGCCACTCGCCATCGGCCACGACAATTGGAGGCCCACCTGGCCATCAATGGCACCGCAAACCGGCAGAGCAAGTCAGAGTCAGATTTCTCTGATGGTGACAACGACAGCATCAACAGCACATCCAACTCCAACGACACCATCAACTGCAGCTCTGAGTCCTCATCTAGGGACAGCCTGAGGGAGCAGACACTTAGCAAGCAGACGTACCACAAAGAGACTCGCAACAGCTGGGACTCACCTGCCTTCAGTAATGACATCATCCGCAAGAGGCACTACCGCATTGGCCTAAACCTCTTCAACAAGTATGTACACTCTACTACACGAGATCCATTAACAAACTGCTAACACAGAGCCAGACATAATCTGATACACTGTTTGTACATGCCTGTACCTTTTAGCCTCAGAATTACACAGTCACACATTACATAGCCAATGAGGGACAGATGAGCTCATGCAAATAGCTGCAGTCCACTAGTAATGTTTTAGGGAATGTTTTTTGTTACAGAGCCCAACATGAAACTGTTATGCACAGTAAATGTGGATGGAAAAACAACTATCTATCAGTTCTACTTGAGGTGCAAACAAGCTTGGGACTCATTTTGCTCCACTTCACACAGTGTCTCATCTGAGCCTCTGTGATTCCATTTAATCATAAATGATCGTGGATTTGGCTTCTTCCAGAGCTGGCCATTAAATTCCTTTTAATCATTTGTGATCACCACTGCAGAGAAAAGTAGCTCCTTCCTCCCCATTCTCGGCCCTCACCCTGTCCCACCACCTCCCTCCCTGCCTCCCTAAATCCTGTCCCTCATCTGACACACATTTGGCCAGTGGCAGAAGTGCAGTGGGATAATCACAGATTTGGATTGTGTCCTCACTCATTCCCGTTTTGTCTCTCTCTGCCTGTCTGTCTGTCTCTACCCTATCCTATGTCTAAAGGAAACCAGAAAAAGGCATCCAGTATCTGATAGAGCGAAACTTTGTTCCAGACACTCCAGTGGGTGTGGCTCACTTCCTGCTCCAGAGGAAAGGTTTGAGTAGGCAGATGATTGGCGAGTTCCTGGGTAACAGACAGAAACAATTCAACCGAGATGTCCTCGAGTGAGTTACTCAGCGAGTTATGTCTTTGCACCCTTTGATATGTGGAGATGGATCATTTTGTCTCAACCCTAAAGTTCTCTAAAACAGTTTTATCTTCCTCCCAGGAACATTAACATACATCATCACTTAGTTGCAAATAAGGCTGCCAATTCGCAATCCACACTCTTTCCTAGATGGAGTTTGGAATTTCTGAATACTACATAATGACTCAAGTTACATACAGGAAATAAACAGAGATAGAATCCACTCAGGACGTTGCTGTGATGCTCAGATAAATATACAGACTCCCTTTATTGTACATTCTTCACTCCTTTTAATGAGGAAGGGAAGTCATAAAGATCTTGTTTTTGTCAGCAGTGATTTTCAAATTCACTTTCTACTTTATGCTCTAGATTGGACAGACTTAACTGAAACACATTTGAAGTGCACCAGCTTTATCAGAGCCCACTGAGATTTAGTGCAGGATAAGGCCAAGAAAGGTCTGTCAGTGTCAGTTTGACAGGCATATCTCAAGTGCTCCTTGAGGAAATGTCTAGAAATCCTGACATGCAAGTGTCAAGGTATCAGGGCTCTGGAGAACTAAGCCACAATCCTCACTTCAGCATAGAAGAAGAAGTTCTCAGGTTCTTTATTTAAGTAAAAATGTCCATATCACAAAAGAAAATGATCCATTGTAGGTAAGTCCTGCATTATAGCTGCACTAATCAGTATTTTGAAATGAACTGTGGGGCAAATGAGGATGTGTACTTTGAAAGGGTCACTTGTGGTGACAAACTGACAAAAAATATCACCCAGCTCTGCAATTATCGTCTGCTCTATGACGCTTTTTAGTATTTTTAAGATCATTGTTCTTGGTTGTAATCACTGTTGTTGTTTTAGTTCACTCTTAACTGCTCTCATGAAAATCAATTTCAGCAGCAGGTAGCTGTTTCTGGCTAAAAATATCTGATACAATGTACAATTCTTGTCCAAAACCAAACTCCAGACAGACAAAGATGAAATGAATGGAGCATTTAGCAACTAAACAGCCTGATATTTTTCTCATGGATACCAAATCAGAGCAACAGGGAGAGTAAATATTTGACTTACATATATCCTGTTGCCAGAGACTCCAACTAAATGCTAATATTGCTTTTTGTCTACTTGTTGGGTAAATGGGCAACTATTTACTAACTCTTTCGCTATAATACTGAGATAACATGTCAAATGTGTATGTGATGTTGAGCTTGTTGTAAAAATGTATAATGCTGCTATAAGTAAAGTAAATGTGTTAGCAGTACGGACGGACTGAGACAGACAGACAGACAGACAGACAGACGGACAGAGAGAGACAGAGAGAGAGAGGTGTGTGTGTGTGTGTGTGTGTGTGTGTGTGTGTGTGTGTGTGTGTGTGTGTGTGTGTGAGTGAGAAACAAAGGCTGTCTGGCCTACAAAACAAAATGGCTGACAACAGAGAACTACAAGATGGCTCAATCAAAGATGGCTTCAGACCAGAGAGGACTGAGGCTGCAGAGCTTCAAAACATTCTGGTCAGCCCTAAAAATTACACATAGGTCGGGGTAAGATGGGACAAACAAATACAGGACTTTTACCCAGGAGACCGCTGTTTATGTCACATATGAAACCAAAAGTCGGCGTTGACTTATTTTATCTTTATATACTTGTGTGCTTTACTTTCTTTACACACTTACATAGATACACATTACGACTTCTGTCCTGTACGTAACAAAAATACTATGATCTTTTTCTAAAGTAGTTTTGGTGCCTAAACTGCCGAAATGAAGCTGCTACCATCTCACAACAGTAACCATGTGTTTCTAATTGCAACTGCAACGTAACTTCATCACATTACATGTCACCACCACATAATGTGGCGTTAAAAGGTTGTGGTCATTTCTGTAAGATTAGGTTCGGTAAAATGTGCTCTAATGTCAAAAGTTAAAGAAGGGACATTTTTACATTTAGGAATTTTTATTTTCCAAAAAAGGATGGAAATAAAGAAAAAAGAGTTACAGGCTGAGGACATTCACAAAGAATTCTGTATTTGAGCTGAAACAAGGCTGTTTTTGGTAAAAGTATAGATTTTGGAGATTTTTACCTAACAGCAGCAGCCATCTTTCATATTGAATGTGAAAATTAACAAGGAACTGTAGCAGTCTATAGCTGCAGCTGATGGTTGTAAAGGCAGTTATACATTACTGAATTCTATACACTTTTCTTAAACAATCAAGATATTCAAACTGATCTTCCCACTTACCGTGAAATGTGTGTTTTTTGTCCCAGCTGCGTGGTGGATGAAATGGACTTCTCAGGTATGGAGCTGGACGAAGCGCTCAGGAAATTCCAGGCACATATCAGAGTGCAGGGAGAAGCACAGAAGGTGGAGCGGCTAATAGAGGCCTACAGGTGAGAAACTGGGGACACAATACATGACGTGGTGCCATTTCTTAAATCAGTGATAGTTGGATCATGAACATAATCACCTTGAGTCATGAAGCTTTCCCACAGCAAGGAGGAATAAAGTGACATTTTAGTAAATAGGTTCTTACATCAACTTAGAGCAACTGAGGATTATGTGACAGGATGCTTATTACCCGCGTCATTACTATGACAAGTATTTACCACCGACACAGCATGTATGAATAACAGATAGCACAAGCTAGCTTTGCACCATGTCACATGTTTAAACACCATTACCCTCTAAGACCAATATGCAATACAGTGGAGCTCTGAGGAGCTCAGCTCCCTTGAAAGAGCCATGAACTCTCAGAAAGCCTCATTTGAGAAATTTAGGGGGAGCTCTAAAAAAAAATCATTATTTTTGGTGCCACTGTCTTTTTATGTCTCCTCGCCAGTGATAACCGTGGCTGGAGGTGTAATGTTTTCGGTTTCGTCACATTATTGTGAATGCAATATATCATGAATGCCTTGAAAGAATTTTTTTTAAATTTGGCACAAGGTGGATTCAACAATGAACTGATTAGATTTTGGTGGTCACAGGTCAAAGATCACGGTTACTGTGACCTTTTATTCTTGAGAATGCTATACCTCAAAAACAACTTGAGGGAATTTCTTCACATTTAGTACACACATCTGCTTAGACTCAACATTGAACTAATTAGATTTTAGTGGTGAAAGGTCATATGTCAAGGTCGCTGTGACCTTGGATTAATTTTATTATCATGAATGCAATTTTCAGTTTTCAACCATGACCTCCCTGTCATACAATCTTGTGTCAGCACGGTTGACGCGGTGCCTCCAAGCATTTCTATGAGTCAGCGCTGAGCAGTTTTTTTTCATGCAGCAAAGCGAGACGGTCATTGGATAAATGCGACAAAATCGTCACTTCCAGGGAGGCTCAGCTTCCCTGGGACCTAATGGAGCGGTAGGCGGGAGAGCACGCTCGGTGTATGCATGATGATCGTAGGAATAGAGTGTACCAGGGCTGACGTCAAATCCTGGTAGTTTAGCATCGTACTGGTTCCCGGAAGAGAAAGTGAATGTGATTTTTGCATTGCGTTTTGGATTATGTCAGAAACTAAGCTCTGTCGCTAACACAAGTTTATGATACTTACAGGTTTTGTTCAGCGAGATAATCTTCACATATGAACACCTTTTATACCGCATTTGAAGCTTAAATGCGATCGCCAGAAGTAAAAAGCTAATGTTAGGCTTTAACGGACTACATGACTACTCCACGGTCACATGACTCTTGACGTCACCGCCACTAAGCTTTCAACTGATTTCGGTCGCTTTATTTTAAAAAACATTGTATAGGGAAATCGGACTTTTTAAAGGAGCAATTGCGAAATTCATCATTTCTAGATTGAAGGAATTAAAAAATTGCTATGTGAAGAACTAGAGGTGTAAGAACTAGAGGTGTAATTTCATCTGGAGTATAGCATGACCTCACATACCCTCTCTCTGTGTTGATCTCCAGCCACTTGTTTCCAAGCCGGTCCGGCTGCGCGTTCATGTACGTTCATGTGAATCCCCCCCTCCTCCTCCTCCCCCCGGAGCCCTTGGCCCTCCCTCCCTATAAAAGGCTACAGCCAGTGAGCAATGGCAGCGCGTATTTTCGAAATGAAATGGCAGAGAGCAGAACGTCCACCTGAAGACGACCAGGATCTGACATTACCTCTAAAGAAACAACGGTTGTTGACAAAGAAGTTGTCGGATAAAGAAAGGGACAGAACCCGGATTAACATTGGCCTTGCATTTCCAAGGTGGAGAGCACTGCAAGAGCTAAAGGGGCTACAATCTGACTCGGAGCTAGCTCTTCTTCTCCTGGACAGGTGCAACATAAAGTCACATGTCTGTTTTAATTAGTGTTACAGTAACGTTAAGCACATGTCGCTATGTCGATTCAATTAAATTTAATGTTACAATCCTAGCATGGGTTAATGTCCGGAGCTTGAGTTATTAGCGGCTCGGTCCCAGCAATGGGTCAGGCGTTGCGGTTGTGTTAGGTGAGTAGCCCGGCAGCCCAGCTAACATTTGTAATTAGCATTATAAAATGTAGCCCGGCGGGCAGCCTGGCGGCTGTGTTTAGCTATTCCCCTGCCTACTTCAATGATGATGGTACCTGTAATAAATGCAATATATTTGCTGAAATGGAGGTGAGGCTCAGTGACTGAAAGAGCTGGTAGAAGCACTCCATAGCTGCAAGCTACTCCAGTAGCTGTAGTAGCTCTAGTGCTAACTCTGGGAGCTAACGCTAACATTCCTCTCTTCTCCGTGAGCCGGAGCTGGGAGCCCATGAGCCCACCAGGCTCACGGTCTCACGGAGAAGAGTTGGAACGTTAGCATGGCAGCCGACTAGTGCTAACGCTAACGTCCCCATGCTTAAGCAAGCTCCCAGAACGTTAGCATGGCAGCCGACTAGTGCTAATGCTAACATCCCCACGCTTCTCGGCTCCGGCTCACTGAGCCTGGCGGAGAAGCGTAGGGATGTTAGCACTAGTCGGCTGCCATGCTAACGTTCCAACTCTTCTCCGTGAGACCATGAGCCTGCAGTTCACGGGCTCCCGGCTCAGTTGGAGTTGGAGCGTTAGCGTGGCAGCCAAGTAGTGCTAACACTAACAGGAAAGCAGGGAAATAGCTAAACACAGCAGAGACCGAGAGTGAGTGAAAGACATCGCTAACTTCTAAACTAAGCCAAATTAAGTTGGCTGTTTAGGTTTTATTTCCTCGCCCCTGTGGCGAGTGAATCTGCCTGCAGTGAAAGCGGGGGCTAACCGGTGCTTCCTCCTCCCAGTTAGCCTCCGCTAGCTTCCCAGCTAGCGGCTCTCCATTTGGATCCAACCGGAGCACCAAGCCCTGGTTTGTTATTCAGGTTAATGTGGGAAGAAGCAGCGGGTATATCGGGCAGCTGAGTGAAGCTGAGTGAAGCGGAGCCTGCAGAAAAAACACCGGGACTGTCTGGATGTGATAGTCCGTGGAGATGCTGCGGTGCTCGGCGGCACAGACGAGGTGAGTGGGAGGGTGGGGGGTATTGGAGAGCAGAGGTAGAGGGAGGTGTGGCTCATGACACACTTTGTTTTGCTCTACAGGCAGTGCACAACAGTGAAGCTAGCGGTGAAACGATTTTGCTTATTGCCCCTTTAAGCTAAATAAGAAGCCGTAATGGCGGACTGCCAGCACTCTCGCCTATTCAGGGGTGATGACGTTTAACGTCCCCGACAGGGTTTGTAGTCGTATTGAGCAACTTGTTAGCAACCACCTTTTTTACGACACGCAAAAGCTTCAAAATTCACAAGTAGGGTATTTACTGACGTGTTTTATGTCGTAGAACAAAACCTGAAACTCGCTTAACCCTGTGGGCCCGAACGACGCATAGTGCGTCCAAATTCACACTTGTTCTTCTCTATTGATTTTCTCCGCAACCGTGTGTCATAGCAAGAAGCCACGCATATCACAGCGGAATTGTAGCTTTCCGACAAGACCAAGCACTTGTCAGTAGTCCAATGTTTTCACAGTGAAAAAAATGATAAAGTTACACTAAAATGATGTATAACAGATAGATGGATTACTTGCGAATGCAGGCTCGCACAGAAATGCCACACATATCACATGAAAGCGCAGGACTAGAGCTTTCCAGTGATACCACACACATCATTGTGCTGTCATCCTATCATGCTATAAATACAGATTGATTGTCTACAAAATAAAAACCTGACGAATTTCTATCAGTCACTTCATATAGTGAGGAATATCGTATCTTACCACTTCTTAGGCTTGCGTGTGTTTCTCCCTGTCTATCCACATTTGTAGTCCGGCTTTCAAGATGCAAACATCTCCATATTGTCCAGTTGACGCTCGTCAAACTTTGTATGACAAGACCAGTGTTGGGTAAGGGTTACTTTAAAAGTAATCAAAGTACGTTACTGCGTTACTTTTTACAAAAGTAACCAGTTACTTTACTGCGTTACTCCCTGAGTAAAGTAACTCAATTACTTTAAAAGTACTTCCAACATTACTCCCTGAGAAAAGTAACTCAAGCACTTTTAAAGTACTTTTCAGTATTCTACATTTCCTATTGGGCAATGGACCACAGGGCGCTAAGCCTACATTTTTTTGTCTCCAAAATTAAAGTTATGGACCAATTGCCCTTCACTGAGATCCAATTCTCCCATCACAGCCGTCACTTTGACCTGTAGAAACACAGAACGATCTGCTGCCGTGGACAACTGTATGACAACAACACCCCAGCATTTTTAATATTTCCTCTAGGGATGTTACCACACAGAGTAAAAGGGGGAAATGATGGTGTGAAACAGCAGAGGCACTTTGTCAACCCGCTGAGTTAACGTTACTGTCATTAGCATCAAGCTAGCAAACAATGGTACATCCTCACGGTCGGACATAAAGTAATAACATTAACAAATAGCGGCGGGGCTTTTACTCACCACAACTGCAGAGGCTCCCAGCTTCATTTGAAACAAACTACATTATAGACGGTCCGTTATTTATTAATCCCTCTGTGTGTTTATATATTTACTTTTTATCCGCTCCGTTGTCTTTGTAAAGTTAACATATCGCACCGTCATTTCAAACTCAACACTTGTTTCAAATTAAAAGCCCCTTATAACCTCGGCTGAGAGAATCCCTCCATTTTCTAAATAGGCTTTTATTCTGAAACATTTGTCAGAACTTCCTGTGGAAGATACAGTAGCTTGATAGTTTACGTATGGCGCTTCAAATGTAGCTCCTGCCATCTGCTGACGCTTTTAGGTGACTACAACAACATGTCGGCTGGCACATGAACAGACACAGTGACTCAAATAATAGTGAAAGTAATAAAAATAGGACAAGAATAACCCGATGACATCACACACGCCGTGAAAGACGACCGGGGATAATTGGTGAGTACCAGCGTGTAGCGTGTACCAGGCATAATGCAAGTCCTGAGTCTGAAATATGTCTGTCAGCGAGTCCTACTCCACCTATTTAGACTCCACCGTAGACAACGGCAGCATTTCTCCGACCACGTAGCGAGCCACAAGCTCCGTGGCTTCTTTCAGACTGTTAGGTTTAACGTTATCTCCGTTATTAGAACCAAACGACAGCCGTTGCTGTTTCGGAGCTGAAGGACCAGCGTTCTAAAAGTAACGGAAGTAACTGATGTCTTGTTTGAAAATGTACTTAAGTATTTGATTACTCAAACAGCAAACTAACGCGTTAGGTTACTCGTTACTGCAAAAAGTAATCAAAGTACTCTAACCCAACTCTGGACAAAACCAGCGTACTTCACCTTTGCGCACACAGACAACTGTAGCCTAATTATGCATGCATGACAGGGCCACAGACAACTGTAGCCTAATTATGCATGCATGACAGGGCCGTAGTCACCATATACATCGAGGGGTAACCTAACTAAACACGGTGTGGTTCAGCACAGACATTACAACCACATTAGTAAGAGAAGTTAAGAAGCAGCCAAGCCACTGCTTTAGAGAACTGAACTTTGCCCACAAGTATCGTCGTGCCTTTCATACTCAAACAGAAATGTATACAAAAGTGTGTGCCAGATAATATACATAGAACAAATAAACACACACTAATACTCACTGTATGACATTAACATAAAACAATGAATGCACGTTACTTAACGCTGATTTAAAAAAAAAAAAAAAAAAAAAAAACAGCTCATAGAAAGACTGCGTGCTCTTACTTTGACATACGGAAATTACGTCAGCTGGGTGATCACGTGCTATCTGAAAATGGCCGAGTGATACGAGTGCATTTTCGTTCGGACCGGCGGAAAGTGTGTTTCAAAACTCTGTGTGTGTAAAAAGCAAATCCACACGCGTAGAACTGAGATCCACAAATGTTTTTTACGATTCACAAAAAAAAAAACTGAGTTTACAAATGCCTGTTCGATAGTTGTAAATCTTAGGAAGATATTTACAAATGCTTTTCATTTATTTTCAAATTCATTTAATGTATTCACAGATATTTTTTTTTATTTGTGGAATTTGTTTATGTATTTGCAGATCTGTTTTATACTTGGAAAATATTTTTTTGAGTTTACAAAAAAAAATTAATTTGTGGAAGGTGTTTTATATTTACAGATTACACATTTACACACAGATTGTCAATAAGTTCACACACATTTTTTTTCCCCGTTAAAGGGGTTTTTTTGGGGAGTTTTTCCTTATCCGCTGCGAGGGTCATAAGGACAGAGGGATGTCGTATGCTGTAAAGCCCTGTGAGGCAAATTGTGATTTGTGATATTGGGCTTTATAAATAAAATTGATTGATTGATTGACACATAATTATGAAACAAATCTATCTCCATAAAATTTCTTCAAATTTGGCACAAACTTCCACTTGGATTAAATGATGAACTGATTACAATTTGGTGGTAGAGGGTCAAAGGTCAAGGTCACAGTGACTTTGTCCATTTCATTCTTGTGAACACAATACCTCAAGAACGCCTTGAGGGAATTTCCCCTAATTTGGCACACTTAGACTGAAGAAGAAACTGATTAGAATTTTGTGGTCAAGGTCCAAGGTAAAGGTCACTCTGACCTTAAAAAAACATGTTTTGGCCAAAACTCAAGAATTCATATGCTAATTATGACAAAATTTCACATAAAAGTCTAATAGGATAAAACAATGAAGTGATGACATGTTATATCCAAAAGGTCAATGGTAAACTTTACTGTGACATCATAATGTTCTGCAACACTTTTCTGGCCATTATTCAATGGATTAACTCAGGATCAGAAGTGGAGACATTTGGTCAGATGCTGTATTGGTGACACTAATCTTTGGTGCCCACCTTGAAACTGTACTGATTGATGTCTGTATGTGAAGCATCCATGTTTTCACAGACTTGGGTTTAAACTGTAAGAGAAACTTGACTGGTGCGCAGAGGCATACAACCGCAAGGTGGTAATTCTAGTTTGTGTATAAAGTTATCTTGCTATGCTTCTCTGCAAGACCAACGTTTGTGGCCATGTTCATAATTGTCAGCCAATGCAACCTAGGTCTGGTCTGTCTAACAATAGCACCTTTTACACAGAGATGGTGCTATAGAGCTGCTATAAAGTCCCCTCTTTATGCCTCTTTTGCATTATGACACAGAACCAAACAGCAGCGGCATCATGGTGCTCCAGTGTGTGATTTAAGACAGCATGCCAGCATTGCAAAAGTAAAAGATACATGACAGGCATGACATGTAACACAACAGTGCTGGCCTCTAGTGCGACATATAACATACACGTTAGCAGGGCTTTATAAACAATAACAATGCATAACACAGCAGTAACAATCATTAACCATTCCTGATATGTGGCTGCTGATCTTGTCCTCAGCTCTGAGGGAAATGAGCTCCTGGATCTCATTGTTTGTCCACTTTGTGGACATTTTCAGCCAATGTTCTTCTTTGAGTACTTTTTAACTCTCCCAGCAGTGGTTCTCATGCATAACAAATTGTCAAAACATCACACCCATAATGCCCATGATCCCATCTGTTTATACAGATGTAATTTTAGCACGGTTACTACCTCCGATACTGACTTAAATGTGAGACAACTCTGTCCCCCATTTCATGATGGGTCCATGTCATTGGTCCGACATCCCATTAGTCCGACTGTCCGTGGTGCTGAACGGCTCCCAGCGGGCGTATTTCTACCTTGATGGTGCGCCGCGACCAGCTCTGGGTCAGCTGAGAAAGGCTTGAGGCGAAGCAGGCTCACAGCTTATGTGTTTGTCACTTTCTTTTTCATTTTAACCCACACCATGATCTTTTCCTAACCCTAACCAAGTGGTTTTTGTGCCTAAACCTAACCAAACCTTAACCACAGGGCATCATGATGATTTCGGAACGGACTTCGGAACAATGGGTTTAACATGGTTGGAACAATGGGATGTCGGACCAATGGGCAGTTCCCTTCATGATTGCACCTTTTATACAGAACAGCAAGGCAGCATTACGGCGTGATATTCTCAGTTTGAAGAGGCAGTAGCCCCTTTTACATTACCTCTTCAAATTCACAGCATTATAGTAACAGCACTGAAACATCCTCTGTATAAACAGACACTGGCAGGATGGGATCATGGGCGGCATGGGTGTGATGTTGTAATGGCATGTAATGCCTGGTTCACACTACACACCAATTAACCCCGGTTGTCTGTTCACGACGTGTGATGTCATTGGGTCTTGTCCTATTTTTATTATCATTATTATGTCAGTCACCGTGTAGGTTCATGTCCCAGCCAAAATGTTGTAGTAGCGTAAAAAAGTGCCACCAAATGGCAGGAGCTACATTTGAAGTACCATACGTAAACATGCAAGTCACTGAATCCTCCACAACAAGTTCCTGCAAATGTTTCCCAATAAAAGCCTTTTCAGAAAATGAAGGGATTCTCTCAACTGAAGTTATAAAGGGTATTTAATTTGAAACTGGTACAGAAGTGTTGACTTTGAAATGATGGCGCGATGCATTAAGTTTATCAATGCAAACGGGAGCGGATAAAAATCTTAAATATAAGAACACGGAGGGAATAATAAATTAAAGCTGCAAGCAGCGTTGGGTGGGACCTGGGACTCACGCCGTTTCGGCCTCCAGCTCACGTAGACAGTTAAAGACAAAGGTTGTAGACGATTTCAGACCCCTCTCCACTCTAGCTCACAGCTGACAATTTCTCCACATTTGCTCATGTTACTTTCAGCCCATTTTGGCACTTTTGGGGTTAATTTTTTCATTTTATCAAATTTTTTCACCAGTCCTGACATGTGTGTCAATTTTGGTGAGTTTTTGAGCATGTTTAGGGGGTCAAATTTTGTTTTTTTGCACACCAATGGGGCCCCATGTCATGCAGTAGGTGCCCTTTTTTCCTTTTCGCCCCTGCCCTTCAAACATCCTGAGTCCGTCACTGAGAGGGAGAGAAAAGCTGTGAGAGACCAGGCAGATGGAGATGGCTTTCAAATGTCTCAAACTCCTCCCTGTTATTCCCAAACCGTGGGACCAATCATCAATCTGACCAGCAGAGAGGTACACTTGTCCCGAACGCAGACATACAGGTTTCATGTTTGTGGAGTCAAAAATGCGATCTTGGTCACAAGTTAAAGATGTCTAGCTCACAGCTGACACATTTGATCATGTTACTTTCAGAGGCACTAGCTCACTTCCTGTTGGATTTAGGTCAGGGGTTTCAGCACATGATTTGTAGGTCTTGATGAGACAAAGAAGCCAGTTTTGGTTTGATCTTTCTACGACATTCCTACGGGCCACAGTGGCCATTGTAGTGTGTCTAGGTGGTGCCTAGGAGGTTTTGGGGCACGTCACCTTTAAGAGCCCATAAAATCCAAACCGTTGGAGTAATGACAAAGTTATTCAGATGATCTGTTCAGCAGGGGTTGGCCTGTGATGTGTGCGAGTTTGAAGCTGATATGAAAAACTGTGGGCCATTTTAGTGTGTCTAGGTGGCGCGAAGACATTCAGGTGGTTTTGTGGCACGTCACCTTTAAGAGGCCATAAAATCCAAATCATTCGAGAAATGACAAAGTTATTCGGACGATCTGTTCAGCAGGGGTTGAGCTGTCATGTGTGCAAGTTTGAAGCCGATATGATAAACGGTATAGGAGGAAATATTTTTTGAGAAAGAGAATTTTTGAAAAACGACATGTTACTTTGAAAGGGCAAATAGCTCACTTCCTGTTGGATTTAGATCAGGGGTGTCTGTGCGTGATTTTTAGGTCTTGATGAGACGAACAAGCCAGTTTTGGTTTGATCTTTCTATGACATTCCTACGGGCATGAAATGGATGAAATCAGCTGCCATATAACAGGGATGGTAAATGACTGTTATTGACATGTTAATGCCTTTGTTTTTGTTTGGAAAGCATTGCCGACATAGTTGTGTTACATGTCACGCCCGGCACACCTCTTGATTCTGTGATGCTGCCATGCTGGGCTCTAGTTTCCCGGCGCGGCGCAGGGTGGCGAACCCCGCGCAGAGCTAGTTTCGAGCAGCGCAACCCGAGGCGCGCTCAGTTTGGTAGTTTGGCAGACCGAGGTGCGTTGAGATGGGTGTGGTGGCGCAGCAGGGGGAGGTGTCCACAGATCCAGCTTGGCGCAGTGACAGTTTCGTGCCAAAAGGCTTTGCCGAAGGTGCGCTAAAAGCTCGCCAGCTGAAACCACGTCTACTGTCAGCGCATGCGGAGCGCAGCCGGTGTAAGCCGGAGCTTGGCTGACCGGCAGACAGTGCACACACATCGCCAAAACCTCAAAAGTCAAAAGAAAAGTCAAAAGTCAAAAGAAAAGAAACAGAGTGAGACTGCGAGAGAGAAAGAGAGAGCGCACGCGCACGAGAGAAACGCAACATTGATTTACAATTGTGGTGACCTCCTCCCAGGCTACCTTTGCATCATCAGCCCGTGGAGGTCTGCTCGCAGTTCCGTATATTCTGACACTGCAACCTTGGACCTCTTGGACCAAAACATCAGTTTCCTCCGGGGAAAAGTTTGGCCGTCTGACGCTGCTGCTCTCTTCTGCCATGGCGAACTGAGTAAACTCTCATTACGCCTTCGCGCGGCACATTTAAGGGCGAGGAGAGGGGCTCATTTGATTGGTGTGATGTGTGTAAAACCCACTCCACACCTTCTCTCCTCCCTCTTTCCGACTTGCGCAGGTAGGAGGTGGGAAAGAGAAGTAGCTGCGCCAGCGCGCACGGTGTGCCAAACTTGCAAAATCCACCTGGCCACACCCAGTTGGCGAATCGCAGGTGCACTGCGCCCCCGCCTCGCCCGGTCTGCGAAACTAGAGCCCGCTGTCTAAAATCACACGCTGGAGCGGCATGATGCCACTGTTGTTTGGTGCTGTGTAAATATGCAAAGGCAGCATAAAGAGGGGACGCTGTAGCGGCTCTATAGCGCCATCTCTTTGTAAAAGGGGTTACAGTAACACAAAGCATTGCGTGTCCACTGTGCGTTGGCGTTTTTATTATTTCTTGGGGCACAGTGATAAAAAAAAAAAAAAAAAAGTGCATCATTCGATTAGTTTTCCGTGTCTTTCTTGTCCCAGGCTAAATATTCTCTATCAAAACATACTGAAGGTGTATTGTTGTAGATAGATGGGCACATGCATGTATGTGCATGCATGTGTACAGTAGCACACATGCATGCACATCCCCATTAGTCTCTTCTGCAGATCCTGAATAAAGAAATAAAGAAATGTGTACAGTATCCTCTCGCCCCCACCCCTGCAAAAATAGAGCTCCCCTGACAGCCAAGGCGTAATTCAAACGCTGTCTGAAACAGAGGTGACACCTAAAAGTCCATCTCCAACACTCTCGGGCATAAGAGAATCAGTGCAGCACTGCAAAACCATTTTAAATCAAGACTTTGTTCGACCAGATCATCGCAGAAAATAATTTAGAGAAAATCTGTTCAAACAGTTGAGGAAAACCTCCCTCAGGGCTGCTGATGGATGTTGTTTGTAACTCATTTATTTTCTGCTAACCTCTGGTAGAGGTTCAGAGAAATGCCTTCATACCCACAGAGAATTTGCTTCGATCAGCACAGAGCAAAAACATTTCAGCCTCAGTAAACACTGCGGTCACTTACATTGGGGAGATAACAATAACTGATCATCTGGCGCTCACCTGCAGCCCAGTCCAGATATGATTATGGACTCACTTTATTGTGAGTCAGAAAGCTGTTAAGGGTCTTGTCTGATGGCTGTAGGCTGTATCGACAGTCTTCACTGGTACTAGATCATTGTTCTTTTGACTTGAGGCCGTGAAGCACTATTTGAATGTGTGTGACCACAGCTCAGACGGTGGAGAGCTCAATATCAATATTGATGTTCCTGTCCATGAGTGGAACAGGCAGAGATGCTCACATATCTTGTTTTGTAAGTCCAAGTCAAGACTCAAGTCTCTTCCATATGTGATGAGCTTTCTGTCACCTGCTGCATGCATTCACGTCTGCTTAGAACACTGCATAGCTCTACTGAAGGAAATCAGAGCATGTACAGAATCAGCATTGATTAGGTGTTTGGTTGGCACTTTAGACAGGCTATTGCAACGTAACATGAAAAACACAAAACAAGGAAAGCTTTTCTCTTAAGTTAATAACTGTATTTCCGTCAGGACCACTTAAGTCAAAGAAAACTTTATTTCCATTTGCAATTTAATATTTGGCAGTATTGCTCTGTTCTGGAGCCTCTCTGCTCTTCCATAAGCCTACGTGAAAAGCTGAAGGCAGAGAGAGCACACTTCTCCAACCCTCCACATGCTTTCATGGAAAGCCGAACTCGGAGAGAGCACACCTCTCTGCCCTTTCACGTGCCTATGTGGAAAGCCAAAGGCAGAGAGAGCACACCTTTCTGCCCTTCCACACACCTACATGAAAAGCAGAATGCAGAGAGAGCACACCTCTTCACCCTTCCACGCACCTTTGTGGAAAGTGGCAGGCACAGAGAGCACATCTCTCTGCCCTTCCATTCGATTACATGGAAGTCTAAGGCAGGGAGAGCAGCAGTAAAGACCCCACGGGTACAGAACAGAGCAGCATCAAAGACAGGTAGGAGCTAGGGTGGAGACAGAGAAAGCAGCAATAATAAGCAGGCTAAAGCAGGTTAAACAGAGCACCCTGATTGAGATTTGCCAATTGGTTGCATAGAGAGGAATCATGTAATCCATCAGCTGACTCCCCTCTATCAATCAGCTGATCAGACTGGTTGAGATAAGCTGATGTAGCTTGGATGTGAGCTAAGCTTGACATCGTGGCCTGCTGTGAGCCTGCTATGCTCAATTTTGCTGCGAAAACATGAATAGATTAAAGGAGACCTATTATGCTTTTTGCGGTTTTCCCTCTTCTTTAGTGTGTTATCCCAGATAGCACACATACATCTGGCCGACGTCTGTATCAAGTTTAGATCATTAAGACGTAGCAGGGAGAGCGTTTTCTCATTGCCAATACGTCGCTGAGACGTCTGCCTTTAATCGAAAATGACCACCAGACTAGAAAATGGAGAGAGAGAATAATGGCATTGGTACTGAATAGGGGTGATTATCCATCACAAAATCTAACTGAAGAGTAAAAGAATGAGAGTAGAAGAATAAAAAGCTTAACATGTAAATGGACCTGCATTTTGTATAGCGCCTTTCTAGTCATCTGACCACTCAAAGCGCTTTTTACACTACGAGTCACATTCACCCATTCACACACACATACTCACACACCAATGGAACAGCCATTGGGAGTAATTTGGGTTTCAGTATCTTGCTTAAGGATACTTCGACATGCAGACTGGAGGAGGCCAGGATCGAACTACTGATCTTTCAATTGGTGGATGACCCGCTCTACCTCTGAGCCACAGCCGCCCCACGTTATTTTTATTCACTCCAATTTGTATCAGTATCACAGAATTTGTCACAAACTGAGATGAAACACTGAACAAAAAAATGCATTAAGTGTTAGCAATGGTGCTATAAAAGTCAACATTATGAGCTTATTATGCTAATGAGAACTGGTGGACGCCTTATGCCCCTGAACGGAGTGAAGAGGGCATAAGGCGACCCTTTGAAAAGAATTAAAAAAAAGATCAAGACACACCTTGCCACAGTGCTGTGAGATAGCTGATTATTGTGATCTATAGGGTACCTCAAGGGTTCTCCAAGTTAAATTTAAGACTTTTATAGACCCTTTAATACCACTTACAATGAAATACTGCTGTATGTCTGTAATGTACTTCTAAGATATAGTGTCAAAAATATTAAGAGATATTGTAAAGCTTTTAAGCCCCAGGAAACAATTATTTCTTAAATCTTTATACTCATTCATATTGCCTGGAATAATCTTAACTCAAGCTCTGAGATTGAAATTCTGAAATTTATTGAAAAAAACAAAACCAAAAAAAAAAAACACCACCACCACCCCAGCTAAATTCAAGCCATATGAATCTATCACAGCTAAATTGTCATGAAATTAAAACCCAAAATGGCAAAAAAAAAAAAAAAAACAACCAGAAAGAAAAAAAAAAAAAAAGGTAAACCATCTAGCATAGTTAATGTTTAATGCACATTTATACAGTTAAAGGAGCTATATGTAAGAAATCTAAAGCAAATAGTCGTAAAATCATCCTAATATGTCACAGAGACTAAGGAATAATGTTAATATAACATACTGATCTCACCAACAACAATAGTACAGCCAGAATATTCGCATTAACTAAAAAAAATTACGGTCTGCAAATCATGTTTATGTTTTGAATTAATGTTTTGGCCTGTTGCGCCACCCACCGCCGTCTACCAGTCACGCAGTCAGTAGAGTCTCAGCATCAGTTACAATTACAACTGAGCTACAGTGGCTGACGGTGCGACTAAACCCAAATGATCTTGTTATGATTCCCAAAAATGCCAAGACAAAACTCAAGGCAAAGCGAGGGTCTATATAGGAGATGCTTGTGAATGGTGGAGACGGTTGACGCAGCGACGCGGCCCTGCCACATCAGCCGCCCATGGGCAAACAAATCACCCCCAATTTCCACCAAATGCGTGTTGGTTGCGTCTGTGCTCCAGCACGGCAGTGGAGCTGATAGGATTCAGTTCTAGTCAATGTGTGTGTTTCCACCGGCTGTGGCTGTGCTGCGTTCCGGCTCTGTCTCTGCTGCGGCACTGCGGAGCCCTCCACAACAGATACGCAGGACTTCTTTTTTTGCCAGACGCCGGAGCACAACGCAGCAATTCAGCACAGAGCAGCAACCTCGAATCTGTAGGGGAGGGGGGGGCGGACACGACTCGTGGCAGTGTTTTGAATTTGAGTGCAGTAACCGTTTTGGCCACATTCTTACATGCAGCGCCTTTAAGTGCAAAAAATGTACTTTTCAAAATTAGGCTATTAAAAAAATGTAATAAATTAATATGATTCTCTTCTTTCAGTGATCATTCTTTTAACAAACATCATTCCTAATTTAAATATTCCTTCATTTTTATATTTTCTACGCTTTAAATGCCAGGTATTTGCCTTGATGCCAAAATTCATGCGATGATCATGAACACAGCAAAAACTATCAAAAAATAAAAAAGTTAAGAGGGCAGAAAAAGCACCTAACCATGCTAATGTTGTGGCTGAATAGTGTGTCTAAACATTTTGTAAATTGTACTGTCATTAAAGACCTTGCATATCTTGAGACTTACCGGTTTTGCTCTCTGCCACGTGCTCTCATGGCATGGTTTCCTCCCCTGTCTCTGGCACCTATTAACAATTTTGACACCGCCTTTTCAGCATCCTTCCTTGTAATTTCTTTAGTGAGGGAATTTTTTTTCTCCAAACTGCCTGTAAGTAACATCCAGAAAGAGCATAAGAGTGAGATAAAATTCCACATTTGAGCCCTTGCAATAAAGAAGGAGTTGCAGTATCTCCATTTGGACATTTTTTCAGAAGATAGATTTCATTTGAGAGGTGATCATAGACCTCTAAGAGTTAAACATGGGAACAGTAATGACATTTTTAGTGACTTTTATCTTTCTAAATCCAGGAGCAGGGACATTGGCTCCAGGCTGCCCCTCACCTGGAGCCAGCAAGAGAGGAAGACGAGGAGGAGGGAGATGTGGAACATTAATCATAAAGCATATTATTTAGGTGTCACATATGGTGAAATAAATATTTTTTAAAAAATGTCTGTCATTCCTCTGTCATGGTATAGTTATGGCACGAAAATAGAGCCCTAAGGCACTGATGAATATCATCCCTCTCCAGTCTCACATTACAAGTGTGATCCTATTGCATGGGTGGTTTAGGACATGATTGCACAAAAATGACATCACATTGAGTATTGCATTCAACATCTGTTGACAAATAACTGTTGGTTGCAGCTCTAATCCCATGGAAAGTAAACATACGGTACACAACTTCAAACAAATGAAGCCCTCGGAATTCTAGCTTCCCATGGCGGCACTGTCCATCAGGAAGCCCATCATCCTCCTTGTTGCCTCATCAACAGTAACAACATCAACAATATCAACTACCACAGCAACCTAAGGGAACACAATGGATTAATGAAACTAGTAGACATCCCAGAAATTATAACTTAAGCAAAAAGCATGTTGCATGTTGGTCTTCATTTTGATATTCTAAGAAGTCTCTCAAATACAGTTAAGCAGAAGTTAAACCTGCCTCCTTGGAGAGTTAATTTAGGCCTAAATTTAGTCCTATACTGGCTCTTATCCTTCCTCTTGCATCGGCTTAGAACAGGCTAATCTAGAACAGGCTTAATCAATGACTATTTTAAAATATGTCTGTGCAAGTTTGGATTTAGAGCAGAACTTGGTATGGTGGCCCTTTATTCCTCCAGAAAGCCTCCAGCTTTACTTTTTCCAGCAGCAAAATGCTACTTGCTACCATGCTACCTCCAGCAGCAACATGCTACCCTGCTCTCAGCAGCTGTCTCTCAGCACACAGCAGCTCAATCCCCTGGTCCAGCCCCGGCTCTCTACTCCGGCTTTCAGCAGGACACTGGGCGTTATGATACAGGGCTTGAAATTAACTTTTTTACATGGCAGCGCTGGTGTTCCTAACTTCAAAAAACAAACTTGTGAATGAGACATTCGACTCGGGGGGGGGGATAAAATAGTCGCACCAGAAGAATTATTTACGCTCGCACCAGTGCTCCCAATTATATTTTGAGGTCGCACAGATGAAATATTGGTCGCATATGCAACCAAATCGGTCGCAATTTCGAGCCCTGTGATATTATCTATATTGCTAACGCATATGTTGCAGTATGTTAGTTTGTGGCATAGATATATATACGTAGATGCCGCATTCAACGGTGCTCCTCATTGGAGCGATAGGTCAACGCGGCTGCCATCTTGCCCAGGTGGAGCCGCGCTGCCTAATGCATGTATGTCTGTTGAGGCAGGAGATTATTTATGATTAAAATCATCATTACTCGCTGAATTTTCAACCGATTTTCATGCCGTTTGGTTTGTTACAATCGTCATACATGTAGTTATGATACAGGATACTTGGTTAAATAAAAAATGCAGCTTTTCATACCAAAATATTTGATCTTATGTAGATAAAGTAACAGTAATAGTTCTACAACACTTTTAAACTAAACTTTCCCCATGTAATAAATATTCTTTTTTCTTACTAGATGTACAATACCCACCATGATGTCATTTAATTATTAATTTTGATTATAAATGTTTATTCACATTTCACACAATGTGCAAAAAACAGTGTATCAGCAGGATTGTGCCGAGCTGCAATGTAGTTACACATTCTGATTAACAAATGTTGGTTTTGTACAAGTGAAAATAAATGACTCAGAGCTGCATGTTTACACAAAATTTTGCTTTAATCTCATATGTATAACACCGCAGTGCTCATGGGAGCCTGGACACAGAACTGTTTACATTATTAGGTCATATTTACAAAAAATACAGTGTACAGTAGCTAGTATTATTTTTAGGAGTCTGCCCAGTCCTGTCGAAGTCCTCAGGTCTGAAGTGACAGCTGCAGATGACTGAGGAGTCACTCGGGACAAAGTCCTTTCTCCTCACTGCTGCTACCCATGCCCGTCTCCTATCTGTGTTTTTTGGGAAACTACACACAAAATAAGTGTGTCAGAAAAACGCAGTTCCACATAATTTGTAGTTACAATTCAGGCCACAAGTTAACTACTAACGTTATACTGCGTTATGTCACGTTGGTGCCATGAAACAGATAGTTGACAATTTGGAATAACACATACACCGACATAGCTGTTTGACAAAGCATCATAATTTTATAAGTAATATTATATAAATGTTAACCTTTTTTCTTTAAGTTGTGTGACATAGCGTTAGCTTAATTTGGCATTAGGACCAGATCAGGACAGTTACTTTACTTGATTAGCTTAAAAGAAGGATCACTTTTTGAGATATATATCTCATTAAACATGTTCGTAACAGTAAAATATTGTAAAACAACTTCTTACCTGTGGAATGTTATTCCCTTCTGCTTGGTTTTAACACTTCTTTCGTTCGTACACCCAAATGCAGAGCAAAAATGTGGCATTTTTGCCGAGTCTGACACGGGTCTGAACCGGTCAGAGCACCTAGGTAAGATGGCGGCGGTATTGACGCATCCCACAAGCCAGGGTGCGGCATCTATGTATATATCTATGAGTTTGTGGTGTTGTGTGTGCATATAGCCTTAGAAGTCATACTCACTGCGGCATAAAAAGCATTATTAGAACGTTTTTGCTAACTTGCTAGCGGAACCACCCGTTCGCGGGTAATAGCGAGCTTGGCCAATCACAGGCCCCGCTGTTACACGTTTGGATTGTGGATGATGTAGTACTTCTTGTGAGCACATGATGAAGTGAAAATCGGTGCCTGGAATTTGGGCCAGATGGCTCCCGACCTCGTCCTCACCTTCTCTTCAAATCGTCCTCCGTGTCAGTTTAGTATCTTAGGTTCGGTTGGCTGGTACTCAGAGAAACACTGGAGACCAATAGAATCTGGTACAATCGAGTTTAGTGTGTTCACAAGCTTCAACACATACAACTCATGAGTCAGGCTCCGGAGCAAGACTGAAGTTTTCACTTTCTGAGCTCTCCCTTTTATGCTGGTGAAGATTCGAGAGAATCTCCACCCTCTTCCTTTTAGCCCTTCCTACCTGAGCCCAAACCTATTGGTGGCAGGCCTATTTGCCTTTGTCCAGACATGTCCAATCATGCCCGGACATGTCTTAATGGTGTAATCTTTTTCCCTCGGCTTGGAAATCCCCAAACTCTCCCACCATTAGGTTTGAACTCGGTTTCACGCTATTTTTAAAAAACATATGGAACTTGGGGACTATTTCTATAAGGTCCCCTGTGCCTTCATGCAATATAAAACTTTAGAGTGTGTGTGTGTCTATTATTACACTTCCAGGCAGTACATGGTATGGTATGTGTGTGTGTTCTCAATATATGAATACGTAAACGTGTAAAGGTGTTTTGCCATACATAGATACATAAAAAAACATTATTACATGAACTCCATACTTGGATACATGAAAAACATTATTATATGAACTTCAACCTTAATCAACTTATGCAATATAAAATATTTACCTGATTAATGATTAAATCTTACACTACACACATCACGAATTAATCATTGTACTTAAACTTACATTTTAAGACAAAATGTTGATAAGAACTTATATAGTTGGATACCATCATCTGACAGTCGTGTAGCTCTAGTGAGTCTACACTGGCAGGTTAGGACATTATAACCAATGTTAAACTCACTTGAATCCTAGCATGTTAGCTAACGAATATTTAGCCACCTAGCTCAGTTAACGTCACTGACGGAAAAAGTAGATGAACAAACTTTTAGGTTAACACAGTGCTATTTTCAGTTCCGTATTGCTGTTTGCTAGCTATTCAGGACTTACCTTACCTTCAGTGCACTTTAAGCGCAATCCAAAACTCTTCTTTTTTTATTCTACTTCTTTAAAAATCTGCACTCTTCAATGGTGGTAATGAAGCTTAAGAAAATTCGCGCGCAAGAGCAAAACGAGGTGGCATAGACGTTTTGTTAGTTATCATGAGATCTCGTGGTGTGACCTTCTCTCAATTCTATTATGTCCCGACACTAAATTAGTGATTTATAACAAAGTCCTTATATAGGCAATATAGAACGTCTCTGTTTATAAGCAATGCTGACCCTTTTAAAGAGCAGATATAATATATCTACGGCTGTGGTTGAGGTTGTGCAAAAATAGTGCATTTTTTAAAAATTTAGATTACATTAAAGTGGCTTAAACTTAGCCTACCAGTCAAAACATTTTGATGATGCCCTAAGTGTCAAAAATACAGCAATACATACACATACATATTATTTTCCCTGAAGCAATTTAATTTACTGCTTGTTTCAATCTGAGAATATAGCCCACGTGAGACCCATCCAGTACCCATGTGTGCCGTCCAAGTGGGATGCCCATCTCTTGCCCATGTATATTCTTCTAGGATGCCCACGTGAGGCCCAACACCAACCCACTTAAAAGCCCACTCTGAGCCCATGCCCAGTTAAAGCCCATGTGACCCAAGTAAATCCCATGTGGGCCCCACTTGGACGTGTTGGCTGGGCTATATTAATATTCATATGCTTTGCTTAGTGGTAGAGCAGGCACCCCATGTACAAGGCTGTTGCCGCAGCGGCCCGGGTTCGACTCCAGCCTGTGGCCCTTTGCTGCATGTCACTCCCCCTCTCTCTCCCCCCCTCACACTTGTCTGTCCTATCCATTAAAGGCTGAAAATGCCCCCAAAAAATATCTTAAAAAAAAAAAAAAACTACAATCTTTATTCATTTAGGTCAGACCTTTCAAACAACAACTATTTCACCATCCAATGTGAGAAATCAATGCTAACATTCAAAAATAGCTAACTGTTACCCCATTTCGTGTGTCAGTGTGCACAATGAAGAGACAAAAGTCAATTTAAGAAACTTTATTTTCAAATATCAAGGTCTGGTGGGGACCTGTGCTAAGTGGAGGACAATTTAGACAGCAAAACTTTTGAAAAATTGACCCTTATTTTATAATTTTCTGCTTTGTTTTTAAGAAGAACAGGTAATAACCCATCTAATAATCAAAGATACACTTTCTATGAGATTTTTTATTTTTTGTCTGCCATGCTTGACGCAACCCCGTTACCAATACTCAGGACCCTGGAAAACGTGTATTTTAAAATATGTAAGGGATAATGCCCGACGAGGTGTCCATTATCAGAAATGAATGGACGACGCGGAGGTGTGAACCGTCCGACGCGAAGTCCATTCATTTCTGATAATGGACACCTCGAAGGGCATTATCCCGCTTATACCATGGTCACTTACCTAAGAAATGAATATTAAATAAATTATTTATGCTTTAATGTGTTTTACAGTTAAAATCATGAGTTTTTCACAAGCCACAGCTGAGCGGACTATTTAATCTCTGTAGTTCACAGGCGTTGCCATGGAAACCCGCTGTGGCCACAGCGTAGAGATCATAGGACTCTGATCAGTGAAGGGAAGTCAATCAATCAATCAATTTTATTTATAAAGCCCAATATCACAAATCACAATTTGCCTCACAGGGCTTTACAGCATACGACATCCTTCTGTCCTTATGACCCTCGCAGCGGATAAGATATAACTAAGTTATAGTTCTGGCTACTGTGGTACAATATGTTGAAAGTATGTATTAATATCTGGCAGTATACATGTGTGACAATAGTCATATGTGTATAATAACAGTAGAAGTATGACTAATGACTAATGATGGCAGCAGCAGCAGCAGGAGGCATCTGGCAGGACCACGGCAGCAGCACAACCACACACGTCACGCTGTCCAGGCACCGCTGCAATAAGAGATAATGGCTAAACGTTACGTGATATTATTCAGAAGATGATTATTTCAGAAAGCCAGTGCACTTCTTACCGCTTGTGTGTGACAGACTCTGGTGGTCAGAGAATGATGTGCAAAAAAAAAACTTGAGATATTACTTTCATGATTCACTGGCGTTCATTTATAGGCCCAAGAAAATTTGTTTCAAATAATCAACATCCAAATAGTAGTCAAAATCGTTTTTAATTGCAACAAATAATTCATAAGCGTATAGTAGTCGAGATTAAATCATATAAACACATTAACAAATTAACGATTGTTTCCTATTTAAAATTAAATGCTACATTACCATTAATTTGAAGTGAAATTTGAAAGTGATATGGGTATGTCCATCATAGTGGCATTTGAAGGACGGCGATAGACAGATTGAGTACTGCTTGTTGGGACATTTGGAGACAACAAGATGTTGCTCCAGTCTCGTCTCTCCTGCGCTGACGGAGCCCAATAAGCCTGCAGGCTGCTCTCACACCGATGTCCCGTGACGGTCATGATCTGACGAGTTTCCAGGCCGGTGTCAGAGAGCCGACCTACAGCTGTGCTCCGGAGGCTGTGATTGGTGTAGACCCGCGACTCCTTGTGCCGTTTCTCCCTTTTCTTTTCATTCTCTAACCTCTCTTCTTCTGCATCCCAGTTATCAAAATGATCAGATTCACGAAATAAATTAAATGAAACGATAAAATCACTCATGATGCCCGTTGTAATCCGTTGCCTCTGCTCTGAGTCTCCGTTGCTATGGTTACAAACTAGCAGTTGAGCAAGCGCAATAATTTAGAACCTGTCATCAGGCTATTTGACCGGAACTTCTTTATAGGTGTCCTACAACACTTTTTAACGGACACCCTGCAGCCAGTCAGAATCGAGTATTCACCCAGACCATGGTATAATGTTGGTTAAATACTTTACCAATACATATAAAATAGTCACACTTACATCGTTTACTCATTCAGTTTCAGATAATACTTGACTTAAATTAATTTAAGCAACTTTTAAGATGTCATACATTATTTTTTAATCATTTTAGTATTTATTTTAAAATATTTTCTAAAATACATTCTGCATATAATCACTCATACTATTACAAAGACAATATGTTACACCCTTAAGAGCCGGGAAAATCATTTAAGATTTTTTTAAAGAAAATGATATGGTAACAGGGTTGAAATTACAGTAGTGGGGTTGCACAAAGTAACAGGGTTGAATGAGTACATTATTTTGATTGTAGATAATGACATACATTTTATGAATAAATACTCAGAACCCCAGGATTGTTGTTTAATATGTTTTTATATATCTTTTCGATAAAGGATCAACAGGATGAGTTGGAATGCCATAAAGTAAACACACACCACGCTCAGTGGTGCCGTAGAACTCTGAACAAATCAATTTAAACTTTAAAAAATGTCTATTATAGGCTTGTCATGATACCAGAATTTCAATAGTCAATACCAATAAAAGTGAATTTCCACGATTCTCAATACTCATTCGATACCACGATAAAAATAAAAAAACAGAACTCGTGTATTTCTAAATTCACTACTTCATTAAAACTGTTTTCCACTGCTTCATATGAATTTGAGTCATATTTTCTGTGCCTTTCAAACACTTACGTGATTTTTGGCTGTATTGTTGTCGGACTCTCCTGGTCAACATGATCCCCAGACTGATACTGTAAAAGAAAAATAAAGTTTCAGTTCAAATAACATAAGCTCAGAGACTGTAAGAAAGCAGCTCATAACGTTATGCATGTAAATCAATAGAATAGATTGAATTTACGAATATGGTGACAGACAATTAGTCCGATAATAATTGCTTGAAACGCAACGTTAAGTAACGTTAAAGACAGTATCGTTAATGTCACATAACGTTAGCCATCTGTTACAGGATAAGTTATAATGTAAGGTAGTGAGTACTAGTAGCCGCTGGGGCTGCACGATATTGGAAAAAACTGACATTGCGATTTTTTTTTTTTTTTTTCCAATATATATTGCGCTATTAAAAATACAAGAATTTTCACCAGATGACTTAAAGTAAGAAAATTAAAAAATAGTGGCGGGGCTTTCACTCACCACAACTGCACAGGCTACCAGCTTCATGTGAAACAGACTACATTATAAAAGGGCCGTTATTTATTAATCCCTCTGTGTTTTTATATATTTACTTTTTATCCGCTCCCGTTGCCTTGATAAAGTTAGTGCATCGCACCGTCATTTCAAACTCAACACTTCCTGAATTTGTTTCAAATTAAAAGCCCCTTATAACCTCATCTGAGCGAATCCCTCCATTTTCTAAATAGGCTTTTATTGTGAAACATTTGTCTGAACTTCCTGTGGAGGATTCAGTGACTTGTATGTTTGTGTAAGGTACTTCAAATGTAGCTCCTGCCATCTGTTGGCGCTTTTTAGGTGACTACAACAACATTTTGGCTGGCACATGAACAGACACAGTGACTGAAATAATAGTAAAAGTAATAAAAATAGGACAAGACTAACCTGATGACATCACACATGTCGTGAAAGACGACCGGGGGATAATTGGTGTGTACCACCATGTAGTGTGTCATGTCTGTCGGCCAAGTCACGGCACGATTTTATGACTCCACAATCGTGTAATGTGACATAGTGACTTTCAGAACGGGCAGAAAAGTCGTGTAGTGTGTAACAGGCATAAATCCTCCTTTACAGTTTCTCCCTCTTGCATGTCGCTCATTCTCAGTGTGTGACTGCAGTGTGTGCATAAGAGGGGGAAGGGCTGCTGAGTGAGAGAGAGAGAGAGACAGCAAGAGAGAGGCGAGCGGAGCAATGAGCGGAGCTTCAGAGCTGCTTTTCTGAAGCAAAACAAAAGTTTACATGTTCTAAAAAAAAGAGAAAACATCGCATGTCCTGTGATGTGACTATCGCACATGAGCACATGGCAATGGCGATGTTCAAACGATATATCGTGCAGCCCTAGTAGCCGCCCCTAAAAACGTAGTAAGCTGGCTCTCAAACCCAAATAATGTAACGTATATTTCAGGGGTCCGTTTCACAAAGCAGGTTTAGTGAAAACTCAGAGTCTGTTAACACTGAAATGAGGGAAACTCTGAGTTTTCCGTTTCAAAAAGGGAGGTAACTCAAACCAGAGAAAGAGGGGTAACTCTAGCCTGTTTCAGAGAGAGAGGTAACTTAAGCTCTCAGTCAGTTACCGTAGTAACAGACTCTATGAACCTAACCT
>NC_065529.1:2245845-2248333 GCF_006386435.1 Epinephelus moara
TGACTCGTCGAATTGGGGCTCCATTGATGCTGGCTTTTTATAATTGTGGTGCACGCGCTTAACTCCAGGTGAAACTACTCCGAGTTGATTAAACTGATTCAAATCAGCTGTTCTGGAACCGGAAACTCAGAGTTTCCTATCTCAGAGTAGATCAACTCAGAGTTCAGAATTAGACTCAGAGTTTGTTGAACCTGCTTTGTGAAACGGACCCCAGGATAAGTACAACATAACACCAGTGATGGTAAATTGAAACTCACTCACCAAACAAGTCAGGGTGTCTGTCTTTTCTTCTTCGGTATTTTTCAACCTGGGCTCTATTTCCCCATGTGTATGTGTGCGTATGATTCATAGGTACAACTTGTTCNATCAACTCAGAGTTCAGAATTAGACTCAGAGTTTGTTGAACCTGCTTTGTGAAACGGACCCCAGGATAAGTACAACATAACACCAGTGATGGTAAATTGAAACTCACTCACCAAACAAGTCAGGGTGTCTGTCTTTTCTTCTTCGGTATTTTTCAACCTGGGCTCTATTTCCCCATGTGTATGTGTGCGTATGATTCATAGGTACAACTTGTTCTAAAATTGGTTCAGTATTGAGGGAGGCAGATGCAACCGGGAGCCGCGAAATGAGCTAAAACAGTAACGGGGGCAAATGCGTCCCCTATAAGTTTGCGCATTAAAAGTGTTTTTTTTTTCACCGCTGACCAGTTCAGATCGCCAGTGCTATCTCTGTAAATAGCATACTAGCCTTTCCCTTACCTCTGGCCTGTGTGATGTCACGAACTTTACTCCACTGTGTCTGTAGCTCTCTCTACTCGTGGGACAGCCGTTTTCTTGAGGAAGAGGTGTTTCGGGATTGGATGTCTTCTCTTAGGAGAAGTGAGCACTGCAGACCCGATGGTCTGCAAGGCGCAGTGTCTGGAGAGGAGTGCTAGCATCCATTTGTAGCACAACTAGTCACAACTTCAGCGTCTCGCCGTCCGACAAAGGCAGCCTATGAAAGCTGTATGGGGTGTTGCGCGACATCCTGTTCTTGCGTTCGGGAAAAAGGCCCGTTTATTTGAGCACTCCAAAAACTCCGGTAACACTCCAGGGGGTAGCACGTAAAAGACTCCGTCCCAAACTCCGACTCTTCTGACGTAACACACACACTTCATACACACATACTCACTTACAGTACCCAGCGGGGCAGCCCTCCCCCTCTCTGCTCCAACACTGACTGACAGCTGACTCCACTCATTCACACTCACCACTGCCCCAGGGCCGCTACAATATGCTATCTACAGAGATAGCACTGGCAATCTGAACCGGTCAGTGGCGAAAAAAAGCACTTTTAATGCGGAATTTAATCTGGAATTTCTCAATTATGGGATCAATAAAGGTGTATCTTATCTCTTATCTCTTATCAAACTTATACGGGACACATTTGCCCCTGTTACCATTTTAGCTCGTTTCGCGGCTCCGGGCTCTATCCGCCTCCCTCAGTACTGAACCAATTTTAGAACGAGTGGTACCCATGAATCATACGCACACATACACATGGGGAAATAGAGCCCAGGTTGAAAAATACCGAAGTTATCCTTTAAGGGCCCTATTTAGATGGTCTAAAAAGCAAAGCACCAGGCGTGCGGCGCATGGGCGTGTCCCAGTCACTTGCTAGTTAGACAGCACGTTTTCAGACTGTGTGCCATGGCGGAGAGTCTAAAAGGGTTGAACTTACTCTGTGAATTAGTCATGGGTGTGTTTTGGGCGTACCATTCAATAAGCCAGTCAGAGTGTCACCTCTCATTCCCTTTAAAATAGGCGCGATTGGAGCGCACAGCGGAGAGCTAGTTAGATGGCAGACCTACCAATTGGCACGTTTGGCACGCGTAATGGAAACCCAACCTGATTTGATTAACACAGCTGCAAACTAATGAGTTCACATCCCTCTCAGCCAGCCACAAACAGCCACAGCATCAGATATAGGCGGTGGGCCAAAGGTCGCTATCTGCTTTTGTATTTTAAATGATCGATCCTCAGCGATAGAGTTGCTGCTTTTTTAACATTAACTTAATATATTTTTTCTGAACACGTTTCCGTTTGTTGGCAGTCTCAATTCGATCATATTTTTATGAAAACTAAACTTATGTTTGATAAACTAATCAGACAAACGCTATGGCGTACTATACCGCAAACCAATCAACAACAAGTTCCAGCGTCACCTGACTTGAAGTGTGCCAATGATATTCACCCAAATAGGAAGTAAACACGGCTCAGAGGAGTTGACCGTAATTGACCGGAGTTAACCGTAAAAAGTATGTAGTCTGTGTCTTTATGCTATCTAACCGACAGTATTCACCTGGACATTTTCTGCATATCTTCCGTGAGAAGCTGAAGACGTTTCTAACGTTAACTTAGTTGAAGTGTTTTGAACAGTTATTCACGTTGTGTATTAGCTCATTAGCCACCGATGTGTTGTTAGCATTCATCACTAGCAAAGTGAA
>NC_065529.1:2248889-2260235 GCF_006386435.1 Epinephelus moara
TTTTGCCAGTAATTTTACCTTTATTTAATAGTTGTAAGGTGTACATATTTGTGTTATTTTCATATTTTTATGCTGTTATCTTATATTTCAAATTTAATACTTGGCTACACAGTATCCAAGGTAACGATGCAGCTATAAAGCCCATCACCGGGGGAACAAGTCAGACCGGGCTTGTATCCCCCACATGAGTGTGTGACTGTTAAATGGAAACCTGTAAATATTAATGTAGGCTATAGCTGATCTGAGAGAGACTTTATTACTAATTATAACTATATTGACATTCAGAGTGATTATCTATGTGTACTGGTTCATCTGTATCAATAGTGTCTTTTATGTAATTTGTAATATAGGCTAGTCTGTGTCAGTGTAAGTCTTTGACATAGCTGTCAAGTCTCCCGTTTTGGCCAGGAAACTACCGTATTTTACCCCTCTTTCCCGCCGTCCTCCCGTATTAGTATTTTCCCGTAAATCTCCCGTATTATAATAACATAATAACCCTGTATTATAAAGTAGGAATGTTCACAGCATTTCAGTGTCAACAAAGGTAGGCCTATCAGATTCTGATCACCTAACTGTAGTTAGTAAGTGGTTGACAAGTGGTTATTTTAGATTTCCTGTACACTTGTCTTAAAATGTAAGGGATACTGGAGCTTGGTTGGGGTGGTGGGACGGCTTGCGGCAGGCGCCGGAAAATTTCCCTTATTTTCAGATCCAAAACTTGACAGGTAGGCTATGGTCTTTGATCCTGGCCAAGGTTAGACCGTTGACCATGTAATTTGTTATTTAACGGTTATTAAGCTTTGTCATGTTGACATCATTTATTAGTATTGTTAGTTTCCTTTGATTATGATTTTATTTATATTAAATAGTTTTACTGAGACCGGGCTTGTATCCCCCAGACCCCGAAGTGCTTGTAAGCAATAAACAGTCATCATTGAATCGACATCGGAGCAGCTGTGTGTCTTTGTTGGAGTCAACTGACGTTACTAACTGTTAGCCGTTAGTCCACCATCATTATCACAACACAACGCAGAGACTGTAGGCTGTCGCTATTACCGGTATCAGCAATATAAAAGAAACTTAACGGGGGCATACATAGAAAAATAAATCACAACACTGGCCATTTTAACACCTGCAAAGGAATTTGTGTAGACCCTAAGATTATACAATCATGTTACATACATATATTAATGATGATGGTGATTATATACCATATATTTAGCCTACATTAAATTGTTCATTTTGACACAATAATAAGTCAAAAAAAGACGGAGCTGTCAGTTTTCCCTGTTTACATTTTCAGGTCCTAAGGCCGTCTGCCATTGGTTGATATTCTCTAAACTACAATCTGATTGGTTCATCAGCTAGAGTTATCCTGCAAGTTGCCTGAGCAGAGTGACAATTAAAATACAAGTTTGTGAAAATATATGATCAAACCAGAGCTGCCAACAAATTTTCCCGGACTCTATAGAATTGTTTAATATCACACACAAAAAACTGTGTACTCTATCGATGGAGATCGATCAACAACACGAAAAACGCGTTCGGCCCACCGTCTAATAGGGAGTAGGCCTATATATTCAGCATCTGTCATCTTAGAAAAGCCAAAAGAAAAGAAACAGAGTCAGACTGTGAGAGAGAAAGAGAGAGAGCGCACGTGGGAGGTTAGAGAGCCCAGCTCCCTCTCCGGCATCCTGAACCCCCCCGCCTGAAGGTGCAGGAAGGGCTGGTCCCATGGCTGCACCCAGGCCTGTGTTGTCTGGCTGCGCGCTGGCTGCGGAGCTGGGGTCATCCTCCTCCTCCTCCTCCTCCTGACAAGATGATCTTCAGTTTTACGTTCTAAAAGCTTTTTTTTTTACATATACATATGTACTTGTAGGGCTATCAGTTTACGTTTTTAGTTCACAGAAGCTGGTTATTGTTGTGTTTATGTCAAAATAAAGTTTATAAAACGTTTTCACGTCTTTAATTTTGTGATTTACATGCCAAAATGATCACAATTCAATTGGGAAAGACAAGTTCATTTTACAGGCTATGCATCATCAGCCCGTGGAGGTCTGCTCACAATTCCATATATTCGCACACTGCGAGCTTGGACCTCCTAGATTATGATAATCATTATTACTGCCATTAGATCATTCTGATTAATGACTGACCATTAAGACGTGTTTCTGATAAATATTTTAATGTGCACAATAATAACCTTTCACATTGTAATCATATTTTTATTTGTTATCTTTTGCATAGGCCTATGTGTGGCTGCTCCGTGTGTGTCTGAGCACAGTGCACGTGCGTTGTGCACCCGCCTAGAGACGCATATTACTAACTTGTTTAACAGCGAAATACTGCGCCGTTGACTTTAGACCAGGTTTTTGTTGGTCACTGGCGCATTTGCTTTTTATGTCATCTAACTAGCAACACACCATGACTGCGCCTGACCACTCCTCATTTTTAGACCAACACACCCAGAAAATGACAACTGCGTCTGCATCTAAATAGCAATGACACTTGTGACATGGATTATGCGCCCTCCGCCGTCCGCTTTAGACCATCTAAATAGGGCCCTAAGTGTTTAGCCAGGTTTGAAGTGTTTCCTCCTTTGGTCTGGAAACTTCGGAGGCACCGTTTGCACACTGGTTTTTGCGAGTTTATATCTGCCTCAAATGCAAAATATCTCCACACACATCTCCCACACGACTCTGACTACCTGACTTTTCGACAAGCCGAGGTGTTGTGGCTCCAGCAGCACTTGTAGAAGCCATTGTTTCTAGCAAAGACGATGGAGAACAGGCGTTTTTCTTCAGCGCTCGTCCTTGGTACAGACTGACTAACGTATACTGCCTCCGTCAGTTCCGACAGGAATCGACACGGCCCGCTGAGGGCAAAGTTGTGTCCGGTACTTACAGTACTGGAAAAAAACAAAAAAACAATTACCGACGTATTTTTTGCATGTTGGCATCGACTTGGTATCGAAGTATCGGTTCTCATGACAACCCTAGTCAATTAATGTATTAAAAGTGATCTGAACATGATTGAAGGATCTTACTCTTTAATAAAAAGGTCTATGAAGTGAGATAGATACAACCCTGTTACAGTGAAGCAACCCTGTTACTCTAATTATGGTAACAGGGTTGCAAGTAACAGGGTTGCAAATTAATGCTACAGGTAGCTTTTTTCAGGAATAGACGCTAGCTGTGGAATGCTAATGCTACTGACGAGGTCAAGGACAAACTTACTAATATAAATAAAGAATGAAAATTAGAAATTTATCTGTTTAATTCTGATAAAAATGAGTAACAGAGTTGCATTGGTTAGAGTCACACACCCCATCAACACTGAAAATACAGAAAAAATGTGGAAAATAGAAAGGAGGACTTTCCTTTGGTCTACCCATAGCTTTAGCAAATCACTTGATGATGTCACTTTCTCTATGCTGAGTGACTCAAGCCGTTTCTCAATACACAAGTTCAGCAGTTCGGACTTGTGGACTTGGCAAGTTCGGACTTGGCAAGTCCGCGCGAGAGTCCGGACTTCCCAAGAACGGGAGGACGGGAGTACAGTCATTTCTGCTTTTGGAACAGCAGCGAACTTGATGATGTCACCACCTCCGCTCGCCTTGACTGTTGTACTGTGTTGTATACATGCATTTAGAATAAAACAATATAAACACAGCCCAGCCCATCATATTCAACATATATAACTGACACACAAAAACATATAAATAGCCAAAATAGTTTCATAAAATGTCTTATAAAACCTTTTCCCCGCAGCTTGATCATATTTAATCTATAGCCTATCCAATTCCCGCACATGGCCTCTGACAATAATCAGAAGTCAGGTGCGGGGGGAAAGTTTGTAGAGAGTTGGTGGTTATTGTGATCGTGAGCATTGGCGAGACTGAAATCAAAAATCAATAACGGACATGGATCGGAGAAGGCGTCTTGGTGCAGTTATAGCAGCAGGATTGCTGTACCTGCAGGCTGAGGAGGAGGCTGCCCAGCTGAGGAGGCAGATCCGAGAAAGACAGCGGAGAATGATGCAGAGGATGAGGATGAGACGTGATGAGACCAATGAAATGAATGAATGAAAAGTTAAAAGTACTCATTATGCAGAGTGACCCAATTTCAAGTATTGTTATCATAATATACATTCTTAGTTACTGTCCATCACTGCATTTGTCTCATCATTATGCTTTCTGTCTACATTTTTACAGAGACTTGACAGTTTACTTGGTACACCTAGAAAAAACAAAAGCAGTTTAACATTGTATTAAGTCTGACATTTTACTGAAGTGTTGAGTTGTAGATTGTGCTGCTATTGAACTGTACTGGATTATACTGACAGCAGTTTCTCATTTAGTCTATCCTCACCAATATAAATGGGATCAAACAGGTCAGATGTTAAGAGGTTTATTCAGCCACACTTAAGACATCAGGTATACAATTCATATCAGATAATCAATATTTAAAATGCTGTTGAATAAATACTACAATAAATACAATTAATCTTTAAATAAAATAAATTAATTACAATAAATTCTTAAATTAAAATCATCATTGAATGGTAAAAACACATAAATAAGCAAAATAATACATACAAAGAACAACAATTAAATGAACAATGTTACAACATTTAATAATATAATAATATATCTTATATACTGAGACTGAATGTTGCCCATTAGACATACCTCAAACGAATTACATTTCATATTTAACCACTACAGAGATATCAGTGACGAATTTAAAAGGACTACCCGAGAGAGGCTGCTCTCAGTGGGGCAGCCTGAGCGCTAATACACATATGTTTATTATCTATGAGCGCTGATACCGCTGTCATCTAGCGGACCTCGCATTCAACTGGGCTCTGTATTAACACATCGACCACGGGTTTGAAGTTTAAACTACGCATGAAAACACTACGTTCCGTGACAACACAACAGTAACATATTGGTAATTATGGCTTACAATTGTGCGCCTTTCCCTCACTTGCCATTTCTGAAGATTGTTGCGAAATGCATGCTGGGATACCTGGCTGTCTGAAGTCTTTTTTTTTGCGCACCCACTGGTTAAGCGCTTTTTGAAAGGAGTCAGACGACAGAGACCTGTTACGTGACCGTTGGCCCCGCAGTGGGATTTACCCCTGGTGTTACGCGCTCTGGGAGAACCTCCCTTCGAGCCTCTGTCACAAATCTCTCTCAGACTTTTGTCATTGAAGAGAGTGAGTGATGTGCGCTCTCAGTCTCCCCGTCCTGTCTCGTTATCAGAGATGACGGGAGCGCAGACCGAATCCCACATTCATGCCTAAAATCATAACCAGCTCTTTTAGGTCGAGAGTTATTTCACTGGAAGGTTTCTTCCCTCCTCCCCACAGGAGTGAGAGGGAAGAAACATAACACTGACTCTGCCCAGTGCGCGCTCTGTCTCATTACGTGACGCGCACAGCAAGCCTCACGCCAGGGCCACACCGCCCGCGGAAGCGCCGCGAATAGCCTCGAAGCTCAAGTCTCCACCAATCAGGACACAAAGAGAAGTAAATATTAATAAATAATATTTAAAAGGCACAGATGGGGGCGTCGGAAGCTTAATGGGTAGAGCAGGCGCCCCATGTACAAGGCTGTTGCTGCAGCAGCCCAGGTTCGACTCCAGCCTGTGGCCCTTTGCTGCATGTCAACCCCCCTCTCTCTCTCCCCCTTTCAAAAAAACGTACCTGTCCTGTCCATTAAAGGAAAAATGCCCTAAAAAGTATCTTAAAAAAAAAAAAAAAAAGGCACCGATGGGTCATAAATACAATACGTACAATGCGTACACTATGTACATACCAGCATAGTGTGCAAAAATTGGCAGGGTATTGTTATCTCAACTCAAACACAGCTGTTGCGCACTCAACAGAAATGAGAGTCACAAAATTTCACAGCTTTTCTTCTTCTGCTAGCAAATTGTAACCAGGTGGAAAATTATCGCCAATGTCTAACAAACAATTATGTGCTTGCTATATTTGCTTGTTTGCTCACTTGTTTTCTTCTGTATTTATTTATTTATTGTATTAATAATGAACATGCTTTCACAGCACGTTATGAATGTCCGTGGCTGATACCTGCTGGTTCAATCACCAGCTGATCTACTGAGTTAAAGCTGCTGCATTTTGCAAATATTCAGAACTCGTCAGGATCACAAATCTTATACTGAAATCTTCTATTATGAAGATGACAATTTAATAATACATGAACTCTCACTAGTCACTGTGACCTTGCATCTGTCTCATTCTCGCAAACCTGATATCTCAAGAACACCTTGAGAAAAATTTGTCAAATTTAGCACAAACATTCATTTTAAGTCAAGAGTAACCTGATTAGCATTTGGTGATCAAAGGCCAAGGTCACTGTGACCTTGTGTTTGTCTCATTGTTGGGGCCTTGAGGGAATTTCTTCAGATTTGGAACAAACCTCCACTCACCAATGAACTGATGTGAATTTGGTGGATGAAGGTCAAAGGTCAAGGTCACTGTGACTTCACAAAGCATGCACAAATGTCTGATAAGATAAAACGATTAAGTGATTACATTATTTATCCAGCTCAAAGGTCAATGGTCAGCTTCACTGCGATGTCATAATGTTCTGCAGAAACATTTTTCTGGACATCATTCAGTGTTATATCTCAAGAACAGAAGGGGAAACATTTGATCAGACACTGAATATGTGACCTTAATCTTGGGCGCCCACCTTGAAACTGTGCATATTGTTTAGATATTCTTTGCTCCTGATGGGAAGATGTGTGTGAGGCATTTACATTCTCATAGACATGGATTGTAAGTGCTATATCGTAGGCAACTGGACTTGCTTATGTTTCTTGAAGACGTTTCGCCTCTCATCCAAGAAGCTTCTTCAGTTCTAAATGAGTGGTACGAAGTTGCAGGCTTTAAACCCTGTGTGGGTGGGTCGCATGTGAGCTCTTAGTTTCAGAGTCGTTAAGGTCACAATGTGAGACGATGGAACGATGGTCGTTCCAGCTTGACGTAGATGGTTTCAAGCTGGAACGACCATCGTTAAACAGAGGGGGTGGCACCTATCCACCTACAATGCAGTCTTGGGATCCCTCCCCAGACGACTTAACACCCATTCAACCCTGGTCCCACCTGACCCTAACGACTCACATGGTGGCCAGGTTGGACCTTAACGACTCTGAAACTAAGAGCTTACATGTGACCCCTACGACTCTGCAAGGGTTCCCACCCACACAGGGTTTAAAGCCTGCAACGTCATACCAGTCATTTAGAACTGAAGAAGCTTCTTGGATGAGAGGCGAAACGTCTTCAAGAAACGCAAGCAAGTCCAGTTGCCTATGATATAGCACTTAGGATTACCATGACCTGGATGACTGAGAATCTTCACTGACACAGACATGGATGTAAACTGTAAGTGCAACTTGACAGGTTTGCAGATGCATACGACCGCGAGGCAGTAATTCTAATTCATCCAGATGTGTGACCATTTTTCAGATCTAGATCCAGATTTTGATGGCAAATGGCCTGACTGGTCATCCTGTGACCTCAGCACTCTGTATATTACACTGTGACTCAAGTCATTACACAATGTAAAGTCAAAAACTTATGTCGGGTTATGTAAGAGGCATAAATAGTAATGAAAGGATATAATGAACTATATTTGAAAGCCTGTCCATACAGATATGTACTGACATTGTTAGTCTATATCAAAACTTCTCACACACGATAACAGGGGGCTCTATTACAGCAGAAAAATACTAAATAATTTGATTTCCTCTTTGTAGTGAATACAGTTTTGACTGAATAAATGCATAAGTCAAACAAGAAACCAACAAAATGTATATTAAATTCTTGGCAAAAATGAATTCAGTTCAGTTTGACTTACAGTTTGTGTCCAATATCCTCTTTGCAGCCAACGTTATTGCATCTGTAACCCTGGTGTGGTGCGACAGTTCAGGAACCCCGACACCATCTTCATCCTGGCCTTTGCCATCATCCTCCTCAACACAGACATGTACAGCCCAAACGTCAAGCCTGAAAGGAAGATGAAGCTGGAGGACTTTGTTAAGAACCTTCGAGGTACTATGTCTTCCCTTCCTGCACCACGTCCAGCTTACTGTCACATAATCAATATTACCGTCAGACACTACTGTGCAGCTCCAAGCATAAATATTGACCTTTTTTTTGCATGCATTTTGCCTGGATCAAGGACAGTACTTTTTTTTTTTTGTAAGTCATAGCCAAGAAAGCTTTGCTATTGAGGCAAATCACTTTTTAGTTGGGTATTAGCATGGGCTTTGTGGCATGGCTAACTCATTTCTTTGTTATTTATATTGAAAAGTGCTATACAAATAAAGTTATTATTATTATAATTATAATTATAATTATTATTATTATGGCTAACTCATTTCGCTGCCTATTGGAGTGTCAGTAATTAAAGTACAGTATTGAGTGGAGAAGAAATGCTTGTCCTCAGAAAGCTCTGAAGGACATTTCTGTCTGTACTGTGAGAAACATGTGCAACACAGCAGTATGCAAGTGAATGCAGGGGTTCAGCAACTCTCATAAATCTCTGAATTAATCATTAATCCCTCTCTTTTTTTCTCTCTCTCTTTTCCTCTCATTCTCTGACAGGAGTGGATGATGGGGAAGACATCCCCCGAGAGATGCTGGTAGGGATATATGAGCGGATTCGCAAGCGAGAGCTCAAGACTAATGAAGACCATGTGTCCCAGGTTCAGAAAGTGGAAAAACTCATTGTTGGAAAAAAGCCGGTAAGTTGGAGTTTGGGCTGCTGCACATAGAGCGTGACCACTTTTCTCTTACCCTCCATTCAGGGGCTGAATCTAACAGGAGCATGCAATAGCAAATTGCCCAATGTACCTTTGAGATGTCATAGTGACCACTAGCTTATTCGTGGCCAACATTCCTCAAAGACCAAAAGAAATGAAGAGGGCATTCTTTACTTGATCCTACTTTCTTCACTGTGCGACATATTAATTCTTCAGGGCCGGAGAGCTTGCTGAATGACTGTAATATGTCTTTTTCCCAAAGAGCCAGCCAAAAAAAAGTGCCACCTGACAAGCTCTGTATTAATAAATGAGATAAACAACTTCACACCACATTGTATTGAAGGTGTTAATTTGAAACCCCACCCTTCCTTTCAATCCATTTATACCCTTTTAGGCCCCATTCAGATGTAGCGTCTAAAAGCGCGTGGAAAACGCCAGCTGTGCCGTTTCCATCCTTTTATCCAAGGCGCTTTGGAGGTTGCGCCACTGTCGCGCCTACCGTTACTAAGCAACCAAAACCGCCTGTCACTCACAGGGCACAACCGTTAGCCATAAAAATAGCGTATCATCATGCTCACCAGTTATCCCAAGCTCCGAGCTGATAATTCTCCAGGCATTGTTCCTTCTGTTGGAGTCAAAGTAGTACGACGAAGACAGGTCATATAACTCTGGGTATCCCTGGACAAGAATGATCAGTTGCTCCTCCATTGCTTGCTGTCTTTCACACCACCGGATGTTGTGAAGTCCGTTGGAAGGAAAGGAAGAAGCAGGTCCGTGGAGCTGATTGGTTGATTCTTATCACATGACATGCAGTGCGCTTGCTGCATTCGAAAAAGTTGAGATTTTTCCATCTCTGTGCTCTGCGGACGCGCACGAAAAAACAGGCGCGTCGCACCGAATGCGCGCCGCTACAGCGTCGCTTTGGATTGTGAGCGCGCTTGGCGTGCGTCTACATTGAAACTAATGGATTTGTGCGCGCAAAAGACGCTACATCTGAATGGCCCCAAAATCAAACTTAGGAGACAAATCAGCAGAAGTCTAAGGACCTTGACAATGTCATGATTATTAAGGCTGATGCATACTGGAAACAACAACATATAAAAAGATGGATTATGGGAAACACAGATGTTTGTTCTGTGATCCATAAAAATAGTTTTTCTGATTTTAAATTTGGCCCAATTTTCTTGTTGAACATTAGTTGGAATGTCTTTCTTTTGATGTATGGTGGATTTAAAACCTCTTGTAGGTGTTCACTGATCCCTATAGTATGATTCTTACATGTATCTCTCACTCCATAGATTGGCTCGTTACATCATGGTCTGGGCTGTGTAAGTATAACTCTTCCTCTCATCTTTATTTTAGGGTTGAGTGGAAATATTTTCAAATACCCAAAGGCTTTATGAAATGTATACCATTAAATACATTTTTATACTCAGTAATGTCGCTGTAATATGTGTGCAGGTATTATCCTTACCCCACCGGAGATTGGTCTGTTACTGCAGACTTTTTGAAGTGCCCGACCCCAACAAACCACAAAAGTTGGGCCTGCACCAGAGGGAGATCTTCCTTTTTAATGACCTGCTAGTGGTAAGGCAGTCATAATTCTTCCAGCACATTGAGAACACACTTGGGCACTCACTGAAAGAGTCTTAACCGCTGTATATGTCATGATTCCTTCACAGGTTACTAAAATTTTCCAAAAGAAGAAGAACTCTGTGACATACAGCTTTCGGCAGTCCTTCTCACTTTATGGCATGCAAGTGCTGCTTTTTGAGAATCAGTGTAAGTGCCATGGAGACTTTGGTGTTAGCTCTTTCTAAAGGTGTCAGTGTGCTTCAAACAAACTTGTTTGTACAAATAAAGGCAACAAAATGTTTATGGCTGTTGAGAATGGCCACATTTCAAGGCACACTGTAATATTTTTTTTATTTTTTTTTTTGGGGGGGAGGCAGCTGCACCAGTTAAGTGGCCTAGTGGTAGAGTGTCCGCCCTGAGACTGGGAGGTCGTGGGTTCGATCCCCGGCCATCATACCAAAGACTATAAAAATGGGACCCATTGCCACCCTGCTTGGCACTCAGCATTAGGGGTTGGAATTGGGGGGTTAGATCACCACATGATTCCTGAGTACGGCACCGCTGCTGCTCACTCCCTCCCACACTCAGGTGTGTGACAATCAGTGGAACTTTAATGTTAGAATTTCATGTTGTGTGGACGTTAATATTATAATATTTTGCAGACATTGGGTTCATATCTTACGACTAAATGTTGTTATTCTACATCAAGATGACTTTGGTCACTTAACAACACAACTTACAACCAACAAAATATCAACGTCATCTGTCCACGCTATTCTACGTCAAATTGACGTTGGCATTAGACATTGAATTTTTTGAATCTTGTTTTATTAGATCTTAGTGCGGCATTTGACACAATTGACCATCAAATTCTACTGCAGAGACTGGATCACTTAATTGGCCTAAAAGGTTCTGCACTAAGCTGGTTTAAATCTTATTTATCTGATCGTTTTCAGTTTGTTGATGTTCATAATGA
>NC_065529.1:2261619-2306337 GCF_006386435.1 Epinephelus moara
ACTGTTAATTTATTATGCTGATCTGTTCTGTACGACATCTATTGCACGTCTGTCCGTCCTGGAAGAGGGATCCCTCCTCAGTTGCTCTTCCTGAGGTTTCTACCGTTTTTTTTCCCCGTTAAAGGGGTTTTTTTGGGGAGTTTTTCCTTATCTGCTGCGAGGGTCATAAGGACAGAGGGATGTCGTATGCTGTAAAGCCCTGTGAGGCAAATTGTGATTTGTGATATTGGGCTTTATAAATAAAATTGAAAATTGAATTGAATTGAATTTTGGTCACCTGATGTCACAATCTAAATTCAATCAAATATCAGTGTCTAATGAAGTTGGTGACCAGCTGGGATGGTATGGAGATAGAAGGTTTCTGGTGGCATTTGATGATCAAACAAGCATTTGCTTTGAAACATACTGACACTCTGATGGTAGTGTTGTCTGTTATTGAAAGAACTCTANGAGGCAAATTGTGATTTGTGATATTGGGCTTTATAAATAAAATTGAAAATTGAATTGAATTGAATTTTGGTCACCTGATGTCACAATCTAAATTCAATCAAATATCAGTGTCTAATGAAGTTGGTGACCAGCTGGGATGGTATGGAGATAGAAGGTTTCTGGTGGCATTTGATGATCAAACAAGCATTTGCTTTGAAACATACTGACACTCTGATGGTAGTGTTGTCTGTTATTGAAAGAACTCTAATTTTGTATGGACTTGGGTTAAAGAGTACATATTGTCACACTTTAGATTACCCCAATGGAGTTCGTCTAACATCAGCCATTCCCGGAGCTGACGTCAAAATCCTCATCAACTTCAATGCACCCAATCCTCAGGACCGCAAAAAGTTTACTGACGATTTGCGAGAATCTATTGCTGAAGTCCAAGAGATGGAGAAGTACCGGATAGAATGTGAGCCAAAGTTTTATGTTTTTTCTGGAAATCTGTGCTCAAAAATTATTCAAGATTACAAAACAGAGAAGTGCTGTCGACATTGCATATGTGTCTCCTCCACAGCTGAACTAGAAAAACAAAAGGGGGTGGTGAGGCCCAGCATGTCCCAGAGTTCAGGGTTAAAGAAGGAAACAGGCAACGGCAACCTCAGCCGAGCGAGCCTCGATGACAGCTACGCCATTGGTGAAGGCTTGAAGAGAAGCGCCCTCAGCAGCTCCCTACGTGACCTCTCAGATGCAGGTAAAATCAGTAGTTGCTATGGTAGCCTACTATCTCATGTCTCATCATTCTGCAAGACGATGTAGAATGTATACCCAAGCTGGAAGCTGGCATGATACTATTCACTCCTTTTGGACGTTAATTGATTTGGAAACTTGGAAGAAGCTGAGTTCCTGTCCCTGTACATTAACCACTGCAACTGACCTGCCAAGGCAGAGTGTCTTAGTGAACACACCCCATGCAGCCAGTGAAGCAAGGAGATAGAGATGGGTGTTTGCTAATGGGCCCAGGTGAATTTTAAAAGAGGCTATTAACTAATAATCTTGCATTGCCTGTGGGGGAGGAGGCAGCACTATGTAGGTCACTGTGATCAATCTGAGCGTCTTAGTGGTAAGAGGAATTAATGTTGTGTGGTTGAGAGTGGCCTCTACACTGCAGAGCTGCTCTGCACAAACACACTCAGTGACCTCAGCACAGGCTTTGGACCAGTAAAGCAGTGATCAGTGCATTTGATGTTTTTTAGTGGCAGTCTTTATAGAGTCACATCAATAGTGGATTTTGTAGGCTTTTTGTTCCTTAAGGAGCTGTTTTTGCATCAATCAGTTAAACATATATTTACAAAATTTGAAGTTTGTTTTGTTGTACCCGTGATATTAATACAGTTCCTCAACCCCTAGAGGGGTGCTCCACTGATTTTACAGACAGGTTTACACAAAGGCACTTTAGCAGAGGTGTACTACTCAGCCTCTGTGGCTCTGGAAGAGCTTTATCAAGTCGAAGAAAATAACCCTGATGATGTCATAGTGATGTTATCAAGGTAATCTCAGTTTGAGCGTGAGGACTATAAATAAAAAAAGACTACAAACCAGAAGCCTCAGTTAGAATGATTCTACCACCAAAAAGTTGGTATTTTAAGCCAAAACACGATCTTTTTCTAACCATAACCAAGTTGGGGTTATTTGCCTAAACATAACCACATGTTAACCCAGGGGCGGACTGGGACTAAAAAATAGCCCTGGACTTTGACTCGGCCCAGCCCACAACAACCGGGCTGGAGTACCGGCCGTTCTGTGATTCTCCAGAACCTCCAGATGGCCAGTCCGCCCCTGCATACAGTATGCGCTTCCTTCTTCTTCAAGTTGATTGGCGGCCGGCCGGCTCATAGATATCTATGGGCCAGTAGATTATCAGGGAGAAAAAGGAAAACAAACAAACAAAAAAAAAAAACGGTGATGACTGCGTGGCGGCTGCCGGCCGTCCTGGAGTACCGGCCATTCTGTGATTCTCCAGAACCTCCAGATGGCCAGTCTGCCCCTGTGTTATCCACAGCATTATTGGCACAAAAAGTAACATATCTGCTACATAATAGGGTAAAATGTTACATATCTGTGGATTGCAAAAACCTACAATTCAAACATTTATTCTCGTGATTGGTTTGAGGAGTTACAAAAAAACTGCTCAGACGATGGCTTTGCCCCCGCAGTGGCAGTGCCACGCATCCAAGATATTTTTTGGATCTAAAAAGCAGCTCTAAAACTGTCACTGGTAATGTCTGGTCTTTCTCATCCTATTGATTAGCCCCCGCTACTGCAGGTCCCAAGTTTTAACGCAGGCCCCCAGGAAAGCTGCTCAGCCTTGCAGCAGATTTTTCCAGTGGTCACTTTGCAGGGACAAAAAATTCCCTGCAACCCAAAAGCATTTTCCCCATAGGCCACCACTGTAAAAGAGACTATCTGTAAAACTTTTGACAGGACACATCCAAATGCAAACAAGTTCAATTATTAATCTTTATGTTCTGAATTTTGTATCCATGGTGGTTTTATATTTGTAAAACTACTGGAACGAATAGGAGCCACCTTGGCATCTGGTATGTAGTTATTATTGAAATATATGGTTTAACCTTAGCTGTCATGTCAGATCAAAAGAATTACTTAAAACTTAAATTAAAAGCCTAGTCCAAATTAAACTCCCAGTCCCTTTTACTAGCCAGGTGTGGCTACACATTTTGACAAATAAAGGCCTGTCTCAATTAGACGTCTAGTCTGGTTGCCAAGCAGTCCATTTTTATAGAAGTTCCTTGGACATATAAATCCAGATTGCTGACTACCCATTTGAGCTAACATTAGTTAGCTGTTTAGATCGCAAATACAAATATAAATGTTTAAACGTTAGCTCAATTCAGTTCATTTTAAAGAAACCATGAGAAGAGAAGACTGTAATTAATCAGATTTACCAGCTTGGTGAAAAACAAGTGGTGAATCCCTACCTCTGAAGCTGTCATGAAGTCAGAATATGTGTCCATTCCTTGATTACCAGGTTAGTTATTCATATTCTTTTATTCCATGGGGATCTACCGATCAAAAGAATCAAAAGTGTTTTTCATAAAAATTAATGCAAGTCACGAATATTGCTTTAAACATAATTGATGTTTGTTGAAGCCTAATTTTTTTTACACGTAATATTCATACTGATTCAAATAAACAACTTGATCATGTTTGCCATCTTTGCTGCATGATAGTTTTGTGTAAAATAATTTTGAGGCCTGTCTCATATAGACGCCTGTCCCAAATATAAGCCTTTTGAGTTCAGTGATTGAAGCAAAGTTTTATGGTAATTTTAAACGTTGTTTTTTTTGTTTGTTTGTTTTTTTTCAGACATTTTCTGACAGGCATATCATCATTTGCTGTTTAGAATTTAAAACAAATTATCTGTGTCACGAGCCCATGAGTTATGGTAAAATAGCCAACTATTTACAGACTGTGTTGTTTCACTCCTCATCAACAGGGGGTGCTGCAGCACCCTCAGCGACCACCTTCCCACACCCATGGCTGGAGTATCCCTCTAATGCAGGCCGACTGCAGATTTTTACTGATGGGAGGGTCTCCTGCCAGCTGGGCTCCAAGTTGCTGTAGAGATAGAGTTGTCCCAGAGGCTAACTATGTCGTGGAGTTGTAGCGGCGATTTGCTTCTTCCCTTTTCTTTAGTCCTTGTTCGCGTCCCTCTTCCATACTGACAGTGTGCTTCTACTGTAGATAGTCACGTGCCACTATTGTCACCTTAGGGTGCTAGTGTACCTCCTCCATATTAGACAGAGGGCCTATACACCTTCATGTATTAACCAGGTGTGTCTAATCTGTCATGTTACATGTTCTGGGCAGGCAAGCGTGGAAGACGCAGCAGTGCAGGATCACTAGACAGCAATATGGAAGTAAGTAGGACACAACTGATGCTGAGCTGTCCTCTGACTTTATGTTGTTCACTCTGAACACACAAGTCTCTGTTTTTGTTTCTTTGCAGTCTGGGTTTTTATTTTGACTGTTTTGGTGGTGTTTTGTTGTGAGCACCTTGGACACTGCATGCATTGGGCTGAATGGGAATGATCCACTGTGGCTGATACATATTATCCTCGATGTGTATAGCATGACATGACTAATAACACTTCTCACATTAGGGATGCTCTGTGCTGATGTTACACTCTCACCTTGAGTCATCCTCTTGTTTGGTGGGTTAGAGTTTTAGCCATTTCCTGGATTTTGTCCTTTTTTGGTCACTCAAGTTAAACCTGGCTGTGCTTTGTAGTTCCAGCTCCTGCATGCTCAGACGGTTTGAAGTGACAGACTCGCACTGCTCCCTTTCATCGACCCCTGACCTTGACAAGAAGTTCCTCTCTTTTCCTGTTTTTATTGTCACACCTAGATAGCAGTGTACTGCAGTGTTTGGATCCAAACATGGAGTTGAAACAGTTAAAATAAACTCTATCGAGCCAGACCATCTCTGTGTTTAGGGCCATGAGTATGTAGCACTTTTTAGATAGGAATTGTGCAAATTTGCAGGAAAGCCCAATCAGTCTTTTTTTCAGCATTGGCAGTATAAAAACGAAATCAGGGAATGCGGGGGCGTCAATGGCTTAGTGGGTAGAGCAGGCGCCCCATGTACAAGGCTGTTGCCGCAGCGGCCCGGGTTCGACTCCAGCTTGTGGTCCTCTGCTGCATGTCATTCCTTCTCTCTCTCCCCCTTCACACTTACCTGTCCTATCAATTAAAGGCAAAAATGCCCCAAAAAATATCTTAAAAAAAAAAAAAAAATCAGGGAGTGCGGCAAAATGCCGCTTACCTACTTTTGTTTATACAGAATGCGCCTTTTTCGTGGCAATGGGGGGCATGAGCAAGTAACAAAATGTGTAGCTCAGCGTGTGACGCAACCAGTAATGTGGGAAGGAAGCCGCGGCTAGTCAGTCCTTCGGCGATTTTCTCGTAAGTCGGCCCGTTCTTCACCGTTCCTGTTATCTGACGGTTAATGGCCTCTTCGTTTGCGAGGACAAGGAGGGTGCGCACTTCCTTGTCTCTCCAGTTGCTCATCTTTACAGTGTCTGTCAGGTTTGCGTTTCCCTCTTGCTACTAGCTGCTCATTCTTGCTATCAGCTGTTTCCTGTTTATCCACCGCCAGTGGCTCGCACGTGTGGCGTCATCAACAGCTCCTCCCACAAGTCTTCAACAGCACCTCCCGTTGTGGAAGGCCGCCTCGGTCTGTTTAAACTAAAAGAGTTCCGCCAATATGACTACCCTACAAGGCGGAAAATTGGGCACCTCAGATCAACTCGCCAATCCAGCTCTGTGTGTCTAAACGCTCGTAGCTTGCCGGCAAAACCGCCCAACATTCGCGGAAAATCTGGCAGTGTAAAAGGGGCTTGTGTCTTGCTAAGTTGGCTTGATTTAACCCTTTAAAATCCGCACTGAGAAAACAAAGCAATGCAAAACAAAATTCTCTCCATTTTTTAAGTTTGCTTTGGGCAATAATAACAAAAATCAATGTTTCTTTTTTTTAACAGACATGTAGTTTTTTGAATATAGGCCTCTATCAAACGGTTGATATGTCATTTCATGGTATTTGTAAAACAGAAAGACAAAAATCAAAATTACAAACCATGTTCTGCTATAATCCTTGTAAAATATTAGTATACCAATGTATTTATTCTATATATTAATTATTACAGTATTTTGAAAACATCTCAGAAATGGTGAAAAAAAATCATACTGATATATACAGTATATATTGATATCCATTTTCATTTGCTTATCTGGAGCTCCCTGGAGCAATGCTGTACAGCTCCTCCTGGGGGACCCCAAGGCATTCACAGGCCAGATGATGTAATCCCTCCAGCGTGTTCTGGGTCTGCCCTGGGGCCTCCTGCTAGCGGGACATGCCCGGGAAAAACCTCCAACAGGAGGCACCCTGGAGGCATCCTGATCAGATGCCCCAGCCACCTCAACAGACCCCTTTCAATGAGAAGGAGCAGTGGCTCTACTCTAAGCTCCCTCCGAATGTCCAAGCACCTTACCCCATCTCTAAGGCTGAGCCTAGCCACCCCACAGAGGAAACTCATTTCAGCTGCTTGTATCTGCGATCTCATTCTTTCGGTCACTACCCAGAGCTCGTGACCATAGGTGACGGGTGGGATGTTGATGGACCAGTACATCAAAAGCTTTGCCTTCCGGCTCAGTTCCCTCTTCACCACAATGGTCCAGTGCAGTACCCGCATCACTGCAGAAGCAGCACCAAACCACCGATCCATCTCATGCTCCATTCTACCCTCACTTGTGAGCAAGACCCCAAGATACTTGGGGTATTTCAAGGTATCTATCTCAGTTAAAAATTATACTTATTAGATTATTTCAGCATACAGATAATGGATAAAATGAAATGTATAATTTAACAACAATAAATGAGCAGAAGTTTTTGTTTTTTATTTTGTAGCAAATAGTCAATATCTATTACATTAGTTTAGCTTTACTACCTTTACCATAACAGGACAAATGAACCGTTTGGTAGAACATGTTTTTAAAAAGTTATTTGACTCCTATTAGATATTTATTTTTTGTATAAAGTTACATAAATCCATTCAGTAAGACCTCAAAAACTAAAACCTGTTAAAAAAAAAATGCTCACCTATACATTTTTTGTTACTAACTTCCTGTAGGAGGCGAACTGACAAGGCAAACTATTTTAAGACACAGTGACATCTAGTGGATATTTTTAATATAACATACCTAGACTGAATGATGGAGATAGCTCAATCAGGTTAAGTTCAACCAGAGGTGGAAAGAGTACTGAAAATTTGTACTCAAGTACAAGTACTGATACATTGCTTAAATTGTACTCAATTACAAGTAAAAGTACTGGTGTTTAAAAAATACTTAAGTAAAAGTACAAAGTACTCTTCTCAAAAACTACTCAGAGTATTAATTACTTTTAACCGATGGATGTTTTATTGCATCGTCAGTAGCAGGCATTCGATTCGATTCGCCTGTATAAAATATCAAAAACAGCTCACCTTATACAGTGAAATTACTGCAATGATATGCCTATTATGAGGCAAGAGTGTAAACACATGGCACACACATGAATACAAGGGGCTCACTGACTCCACAAGAGTCACAGCTTTCCAGTCAGCCCCAAATTATCCAACTGTAATACTGTTTAAGGACCCCAATATGCAGGAATAATAAAATAGAATAGGCAAAATTACATAAATATCGCACGCAAAATAACGGCGTGGGTTTTGCACAAAACTGCAAGGGATTAGAGTGAAGTGGATGTGTCTGTAAAGGGGTAACACTCATCATACGAAAACATTTTCATTCAGGTATCTTGAAGTAAGAGAACAAGGGACCCCTTGCTTGTACCCTGTTTTCCATGCTAAACGTTAGCCTGAATTTAGGAGCACTATTTACCCCCCTTACTGACAAGCTAACATGACATGGTTAATTTTCATGGTTAACGTTTCATATGACATAGCGTCACTCTAGCACAAAATATAGGCCTGCTGAATGTAGGCCTGTGAGTATTAAATGACTACAGATTTAATTTATTGTAATGACGGTGGTTGTCCAAATATTAAGCTAAAACATTTCTAAGAATTGTAGCTCAATTATGCATGCACGCACGCGCACATGTTAGCTAGCTCCGTCTTATTTTAATATCAGGCAAACCAATGGCAGTGACAATATCTTTGCAGACTTATCTTAGCCAAACTAAAAACCAGTGCTTAATTTGTAAAATTAGAAGTAGGGGAACACTTTGGGCCTCTGAGAGAGCAGTGTTCCCCCACTCCCAAAAGTGGGGGAACACTGCGAGCCCCGAGCCGCCTTTGTGCCTTTTGTCATTTTAAAAAGATAAATCACTTTTCTATAATACATCAATGATATTTAAGTGGAATAAATTACTTATTGACTTATTCATACTTCAAAAACAGCATCAATAACTGATTAACATAGGGGGGATCAAAATAAAAAAAATAAAAATCAACCAGCCACCCTCCTCCCCTGTCAGTCCCTTCATAAGTAAAGAACAGTCCCTAAAGTGAGGTGAGGTTTGTGGGCCGTTACTGACAGAGAGAGAGAAATGTGAACGACTCGTTTCTCCTCTGACATGCCACATACCTGTGTGCCTGTGTGCCTCGGTTGTCCAGGTAACTTACTACTGGGCAGTCATGACGCCAACGAAAGAGGAAATTACTGGACCTGGAGTCGGACTCGCCGGTAAGCCGTTATGTTGCGGTGCGGAGCTCACGGGATTTGCGCGGAGCGCATGGACACTCACCCTTGGCTTCTTTGTCTCCAAATCTTCAGTCCATAAATTAGTCTCTACTCCGCTGTGTAGGTATGTTACCGCCAGACACCTGTGCCTGCTGCAGCGAAGTTGTCCTTTCTTTACATCATAGATTAATTGGCGCGGTTGCGATCGGACAGCCTTATTGGCTACAAAGATGCAGATGAAAGGTTTGAATATTAATTCAAATTGTGGCCGTACTCAGTAGTGACATATGATTTTAAAAGTAGCAAAGTAGATTACATGGTGTAAATTGTACTCAAGTAGAAGTAAAATTACACACTTGAAAAAAATACTCATAAAAGTACAAGTACCCAAAAAATCTACTTAATTACAGTAACGTGAGTATTTGTAATTCGTTACTTCCACCCCTGAGTTCAACACATTTTTCACTGAGATATAGTGACTCAACATGTGTTCTACCAAAATGGTTGAGTAAAACCATAAAGGTTTTTAATTGTTGATGATTTAACATAAGCCTATTTTTTTTACTTCCTTAATGCAAGCTGAAATCTGGAGCTGTTACCAGAACAGGACCTTTGAGGATAAGGCTGCCAGTATTACTCTACAGTTTTCTTGTTGTCACCTAATCCAAAGAAAAAGACAGAAACCAAAAGTTGCATCTCCCGAAACCTTTCACACTGTCTGCGGCACTCAGCCCAAAGCACAGTCAAATAAAGTTTGTCTTTATTAATTAACATGCCTAGATACCTCTTACAAAGAATGGGGCAATTCCAACAGAGTGCAAAGATGAATAACCTGCGCTTCATATCAGCTTGGGTTTTTCGTTTAACCTTGAGCACCCCCTGTTCCCCCCTCAGCACACTACTAGAACTTTCAAAAACTGCTTGAGCTATGAAAAGTTACATGAATTTAAACAAATAGGCTAATATACAGGATATAGGCCCATCTTTTACTGTAACCTTGAAAGTCATTTATGGTCATTTAAAAACAGAGCTACCCTGTGATCAAAATAATCCAGGTAGAATGCACAGCATAGTTTTCAAATGAAAGCCAAAACATGTTGTCTTCCTACTGTCATAGCAGTCTGACTGTCCAACAATATAATTAATCCATCAGATGTTCATGAACAAGTCATTGCAGGGACCAGGCTGCTGTGATCAGTTTATTATAATACATTAAGTAACACACTAGCACATCATAACTCAAAGCTCTGGATCTTTTGGATCTACACCGGTGAATAGTTCAGTTTGCATGGTATGCATGGCTCTGAGAGATCTGCTTCATTTCTGTAACATAAGCCTTTTTTTATTGTTATTCTGTGTTATTGTGCCCTTATATAAAAAAAAAAATTTAAAAAAAAAGCTGATGAAGTTTTTCATTTGTCTTGCTGAGTGGGAATTTAAAAACATAAAAACATTTATATCAGTGGTGCACTCTTGGTAAACCCAAATTTGACAATTGAAAACAGTACAAATGTTTGTACTTCATGCCTGAAATGGGCACTGGAGTCTGTGACTGGGATTCAAGTCAAACTTATGTTGCACACACAGTGATTTGAGACTCATCCTCAAAAGACTTTAGTCATGACCCAGACTCGAAGTCTGGGACTCATAAACAATCACTGTTTAATTTTTTTTAACATTTTATTTTATTTTTGGTGCATTAACATTAAGGTAATGTCTAACAAGCTAAATGTCATTCCCTCCCTTATTATCATGCATAATCTTAGCATGTGGTGCAGGCAGAGGTGGGGTCATATGAAACCTTGAAACCTTGGAAACAGATAGTGACAGGAACTCACAACTGCATCCACAGTTAGAGAGTGAGTCTGAAGATGCAGAGGCAGTTTGTCTGCTCCTGACAGTGCAGATACGGCAGGCTCTGACAACCTCACCAAGCTGAGCCTCCAAAGTATTTAGAGAGAGTCAACCGTGAGATGTTAGCATGGATAGACAAACAAAGGCAGTGAACCAGAAAAGAGAAATGGAGAAGCTTTTCCACAAGGCAACACAAGCAATGGTGTGAGATTTGAGATCAGCTGTAGCTGGTCATGTAGTTGGTGATACTGTTTGAAGAATTCAAGCCTGTGCACACTGTATAAGCCCAGACCAGCAGGGTAATGTGTTTTTCTTTCCACAAATCTGTCTTTTGGTCATTAAATGAATGGTGACATTTGAATTTGAGAGCAAGTAAACGTTCACTTTTATCTGCTGTTTCCCACTAAAAAGCAAGAGTAGACTTGTGCTGTGTCTTTGTTGTGATCTGATCATCCTCTTTTTTGCAGGGGTCAATCATTAGCAGTCCTCACATGCGGAGAAGACCCCCCTCCAGCCGAGACTGCCCGTCCCACCACAGTGGCCAGTCCCTGCCCAACTCCTCTTCACTGCTAGGATCTTTGTTTGTTACCAGGCGGGTGAAGTCCCCAAGCCCCACCCCGCAGCCCCTGCACCCCACCCTCATCGCCCACACCCCCCACCCTGCCAATCTGCAGCACACAGCCCGGGCGGAGACTGACGCGTCGGCCTCCATGCACCCTCATCATGCTCAGTTCTGCCACATGACCCAGAACCCCCCGCCTTACCATCACCACCACCACTACCACCCTCCAGCCAACTTGCAGCACCCTCCACACCAGTACCACCCGCCCCCTTCTCACGGCCAGCAGCCAGCCTACCCACCTCACCCTCACACACAGCACAGCCACGGAAGCCACTTGGCACACTCCTCCCACCCTGCTCTCGGCCCCCACCACCATGGCCCGCCGCCGGCACCCTCCCAGGCACCTAGCAGCACCAAGCCCAAGCACAGCGGCATTAGTACGGTGGTCTGAGGTGCACGGGAGCTTTCTGGGCTCTCTGACTGAACTTTGATTTTGCTCCAAGGCTCTCAGCTGAAGAGACGGTTGCACTGTGCATCATAGGTCTGGGCATGTAAAGCTAGACAAGATCCTGTGCCACCGTCAGCATTTTTTGTTACACTCATCACAGGGTCAGTATATTTAATATAAACACATTTCCTTTCTAGTTACTCCTTTCATTTCATTTCAGGTCATAGGTCATGTCTGCCTGCTTCAGGAGCAACAGACAGCAACACACGAGAGCATGCACAAAGACCACAACTACTGTTTCTCCTCAGTAAATTAAAGGTTCTGTTGAGTGAACTGCAGTCAGCAATCTCTTGATCAAACTCGCACTCCATAGGCACAAGCGAGCGCCTGTGCATCAGCCAAAACAACGACATGACATACGCAATACTGGGAATGATTGACTGCCATCATGTTGATAGACTGCTGGAAAACAAATTACAATCATTATATTTTAATAACATTACAATTTGTATTGTTCCTATATATTTTTTTATTGGCACCATAATACCTGCTAGCTTGCTGTCTGCAAATAACTTTATCAGCTGATGATACAGAGCAACAATCAAGAGATCCATGCCCCATAGCTAAGTTCAAGCTCTCTGGCTAACCCTAGCTTACGTTATAGTTAGCTCGTTGTCTGCCCCTGCCTTGCATTGCTGTCTTGGCTAGTAAGCAATGCTCAGTTATACACCTTTGCTTTATACCATTGCACCATTTATTGTTTGCTAAATTCAACACTGTCATAATATTTAAGTTAGTATCATGGGTCATGTTAGCTGGTGAATTAATTTGGCAAGCTAGGGAACTAACATATCCACTCAGATAGTATTTTGCTAGCAAAAACGTAAGCATGCAAGCTAAGATTACCTAGCTAGTTGTAACTAAGCTATACTGCATGGATCTGTCATTGGTTGCTTCATAATGTTGCTGATAAAAGCAATTTACAAACAGCAAGCTAGCCAGTTTGGCATCCACATCTGATCAGATATTATCCACTCAAGACAGCATTTTGTTACTTTAGCTAACTGGCAATTTGTCCACATTAACAAGCAAGCTAAAGTTAGCTAACATTAGCCAGCACGAGCCAAAACATCACAATATATTTTACATGTCAGTGTTCCATCTAGGATTTTTACAGCTTCGGGAATCAGGGGGCACTGAATTTAATCAATTTACCATTTATAAGACCACAAATGAGAATCAGCCAGCTAGCACATCCTGGTGTCCCTTCGACCCCTGTCGCTAGGACACTACTTTACTGGGAAGAGAGCAACAGCTCCACAGATGGATCACTGAACCAACTCTAATTCAGCCAATGTACTCCAGCGCCAGGGGTAATGGTGAGCTGGTGGCTGGGTCTAATGTGTAACAGCAGCAACAGAAAGTAGCGGAAAGTTGGAGCTGTCTGGAATCAGACCCTGTCACTCAGTTTAGGTCTGGCTGGATTTAAGTAGCTAGTTAAAGTCTGTCTCCAGGCCGCCGCTCCCAAAGTTACACAATGGAAACACAGTATGTGTGGATTTTTTGTTGTGGTGTGTGCCAGTTGTATTTTAGCAGACTTCTTAGCTAACGTACGCTAACATTAGTTTTACTGTTAGCGCTGTGAAGGAGCTGAAGATAGGCAAGGCACTTGGTAACATGCATTAACATCATATCCTTTGGATTTTTACTGCCCTGAGTCCTTTACATAGACATTAGTCCACAGGCTCTCATCAGCAAACAAAGAAGTTGGGGAATGTCTCAGTTTTTATGTAACGATCCGTTCACCCATTGGCAATAAAATGATAAATACCTGTAAAAAGTAACATACAGTACCTTTAAAGGAACATGATTAAATATTTTGCTTATTAGTGTTTTACAGAAGAAGTAAATAGTAGTGAGGGGGGTTTGGCTGAACAAGACAGACAAACAGACATAAATGATCATCCTCAGCAGTACTGTAGCTGTACAGGTATGTAGCAATAGCTCAGTGCACTGTGATATCTCTGTTAGCAGTGATAAATGTGCCAATTATGAAGCATTTGCTAATTTAGTCTCAGAAATTGCTTTATGTAGCCTATATTGTGCATAGTATTTTGTAAAATAACAATTTCAACTGTTATTATTATAATTATTATTATTACAGAACAAATGGCATCAATTAAAACTCTCAGTATTATACGGGCACATAAGTGGCATAGTTTTACTGTTAAGAAACCAATCAAAGCTTTTAATAGTAGCCTAAGGCAATTCAGTAAGCTGGAATACTACGGCATATGGTTGCCTTTGAGTTAGAACTCTGTTCAGATTGTTGAATGCCAGTACAGACGTGCACACCGGCCTGCCAAGTCTCATCCACTGCAGTCATCTTCGGTTCGAAGTCATCTCTCCCGCTCTGGAAAAAAGGCAGCCAAAGTGAGCTGCTGAGCAAGCAGATTCATCTGAGTGTCTGCCCTTCAGTACTAGCTGCTTGTCTGTCATCATCTTATTTTTTTAACTATTTTTTAAAAGTCCAATAAACAAAATGAAATGTGATATGCTGCACTGCAACCTGGTGGGATTCTTCAAGTCCGTTCTGCAGGAGAAGGTTTTCCAAGTTTTTAATGGAAACTGAGAGAGTCTGTGCGAACTGTGTAGCAGGGAAAACAGCACCATGACTGTTTAAGTGTCTCCCCTGATGTGGAAGCTCTCAGCTGGCTGAGTGTGCCCTGTCCCCCTTTGTTTTTGTTTTTTTGTGCATCTCATGAGCAGCGAGCATGTGGTGCAGTGCTGCTTACTCGCTTGATCTGACTTTTCAGAGCCACACGGACACCACAGTACAGAAATCAGTAATTATCATTCTGTGATGGTGATAGCACTCACATACGTCATTCACCACAAATGGCAGTTTTATATCAATCATCTGTCTGACATATTATGGGAAAGCTGGTCGTACCTCCCAGCCATCCTGTGCACAGTATCTGCGGTGTGTGCAAAGCAGAGGCAGGGGGCTTGTGTGATGGTGCATAGTTTCTGTTGAAAGTGATAGACACAGCACTTGTTCTTCTACTTAGTTGATATCAATGGCAGAAGTTAGTCTGTATCTCCTTAAAGACTTTGAGATGGATTGTTTTTTAACTTGTATGTGCAATTTGTATTAACTTTTTTGTCTAAGACTAACTTCAGTGTGGTGGTTGTTCCATTTTCTTTAGTTCTGTTAGTGTTGTCTTTTTTCCCCCAGCGTCCTTTGTCATTTCTTCCTCAATGTTTCTGTGAAGTGCAACTATCCACATGGATTTGAAGGGACTGGACCTTCCACACTGATAAAGAGTGTCAACCAAAATAATTGCATGTAACAATGTGTTTCACGGCTATTTTCTAACTATTATGTATTCCTAAACTATATCAGTGTTACAGTTGACAGTTGTTAAAAATGAATGGTAGAATAGTTTTGAATTCTTCAATTACAGCTAACTTAAGTCAGCTATGTATTTGTGTCACTCCAGAGGATAACCAGATCTGTATCTTTTCCTGATCCACATAGAGTAGTTTACTGGATCTTTAGTGTACAACAGTGGCTAAAGCAGTGAGAGGAAAGGTAGAGGCAGCGTGACAAAATATGTACTCTGTCATCTGGAAATCAGAGTGATAATAGTGATATCATCTGTCTCTGTCAGTGGCTCACACTGTTGTCAAGTGATAGTCAGTATATTATTATTCTTAAATACTTGTTTCCTCGAGGTTTAAGTTATCAAGGTACCACTTAATATAAAGTAACCTTTACAGAGGTTTTATACATTGTAACTAATTGATTATTTAATAAAGCCAATTCATTGTTATATGCATTAATGGTTAATAAGTAATTTGCTGATGCTTTATACATCAGCAATAAGTCTTTCATAAGAACAACTTTTGAGTTGCCATGTTCTAGAAAAATCTCCTAGGCTGGTGTTTATCCTCCAGCAAATGTTAGTAAGTCACATTTGTTGGTCCACTAATCGACAGTAGGTGGCAGTAACACCCAGAGTAGCATAGCAGTGTGCTGGCAAAAGTAATGAAGGAGAAGACGGCAAACCAAGCTTCTGGGAAGTGCACTGGACTTTAACATGTATATCTGCAGACACATTCCATTTGTAGCATACACAATACACCCCTACAAAACCGCGCCCACCACTAGTACAAAACAAAACCACCAACACAACAGCTATCTGAACCCTGCCACAATGCTACACCATAGTGAATAAGACCAAATGTCGTAATAATTCACTTTATAATTCGTAATACATTAATATATGATTCACTTTGTAAGTACTGAGATGTAACCCTTCCCATTACCCTTATCCTAACCTTAACTGCCTCACTTTTAACATATTACTTCATAGCTGATGCCAGCTAATTGCTAACTAAGCATTTAGCATATATAACAAGATGTAGCCTTCCCATTACCCTGACCCTAACCTTAAGCATCTCTCTTTTAACGTAATACGTCACAGCTAACTAATCACTAACTTAGCATTAGCATAAGTAACAAGATGTAGCCTACCCATTACCCTTACCCTAACCTCAACCACCTCTCTTTTAACGTAATACTTTATAGCTAGCTATTGCTACCTTAGCAGTTTCACTGGGACTTCTGCTTTCAGGTCAAGGAGTGAAGGGTGCTGATTGTGGACTGACATAAATGTATAATGGTTATGTCGCTAGAAGGCTGGTCATGTAGCTGCTCCAGCTGCACTTGTACCTCTCGGACTTTGAAACCAATCTGACATAGTGGCCAAACCCTGTAATTCCAGGGTCCATCACGTGATGCCATTGCACCCAAAAAACTTTTCCGCGTAGACTTACATTGGGAAAGAGATGTCGGTAAACCAGTGGATACATTTTTTTGAGTGTCTCAACCCTCGTAAACTTACTCACTATCGGGATTTGATCCATACGGTCTCATAACATTTTAAAGTCTGGAAGAGCTGCAAGATGAAATCATTTTATCCCCATTTAAGTTAGCAGAGGGCTAAACCAGAGGCTAGCCGTTTGGCCAGCAGAAGCTAGCTGCTCAGCTGGCAAAGTTGCTAGTGCCGTTGTTCTGTGGGCCCAATGACACAAAAGACGGGTAATTTTACACCCAGGAGGTCAAAGTTTTTTTAGCCACAGGGGCCACTGAGAAACTTTCATAAGAGTGATGGGGACCCCACCTGCAACACTGTACCCAGTACTTTTAATGCATCTATGCTGCACACTAGCAAACATCAATGTAAATATTGCACGATTTAACAAAGAAATCAGCTCTATGAATGTTTATTAAGGAAGAATGTGCACTCAGTGTGCCTATTTGACCTTAAGGATACACATAATAAACTTTGGTGAGACACACCCAAATTTGTTGCATATAATATTACTTTTATTCATTGCCAAGAAAACTCCAGGGCAGCCTTTAGTGATTAGTCTTCATATTTAACCAGACCTAGCTGAAAAAGACAATGCAGGTGACATGCCAGGCCGAGTTTCCCAGTGTGTTTTAAAGCATATCCACACAACACATGCACATTAAGAAAACACCCCCAAATTCAGAAAACACATTCACTGATTTCGCAACACATACCCTGCAAATGCTCACAACAGAGGCAAGAAGCTGAACGCTCCGGAAAAACGAAAACACACGCCAAATTGAAGACGACAACGGAAATGTTTCCAGGGGGACCGTAATCAGTGACATACTTACTGGTTGTTGACATTTCCAGACTTTCCTCAAGTCCGGTCCAAGCATCTAAGTTGTTTTTGGGCATCCACGTTTCCCTCACTTGCGTCTCTTCCTTGTAGGACACGGGGGAGAGATGCGAGGATGAGACATGAGTAGAGAAGAAACGAGGAGATATATCTGTCGAGAAATGAGTCATCTTTTCCTCTGAAGCGTCACATGAAGCGACGTCCGTTTCTAATGACGGCGGCAGCTGATCAGTTATCACATGATGTTATAGATACATATATAATGATAAAGATACAGATACAGTTATCAGTAACAGAGCAGCAGTGTTTTCTCTCTGTCTAACAATCACCTGCACATGAACAACAACCTGCGTTCTGTATTTATAATTTGTCCTGTGTCCTGCTCAGTCACAGAATGTCTTTATATGATTTATTCATTATTTGCCGCTGTATTTATTGATATTCTGATTGTTAGTTCATTATTTAATAACCCAGAATATGATCATGGTGTCTTTAAACACTGGAAATAATTTATTAGGCCAAATGTTTCAGAGAAAATTAAAATTCTGTAACTCATCAACCTGACGCTCAGGAATGATCAGCCTCAGTGTGACTGAATGGAAAAGGCGATCACTGATGTAAAAGTGTTTCTTGTTGACAGACAGGCTCTCTGACAGACAGGCTCTCTGACAGACAGACTCTTTGATTGTATCCATAATTAAAGTTGATGACGGAAATAACAGATCGTGAAGAAAACACTCTTTCTAATAAATGAAGAGTCGTTTGTTTCCTTTTCTTGTTCAGATTTTTAACTCGATGGTGAATTAGAAAACAAATAAAATATAAAACGTGGCAGTGATACATTTGAGTTGAATCTGTTATCTGTCTTCACTCTGTATGAAACTCCAGTGATGTTGGGATGTATCAGATCAGTCTGATCAGCTACAGCGCTGCGCTGTCCAATCAATAACTGATATCCAATAAAGGGGTGTGTCGGTTGGTAAAAGGCTGCACTCGCTTCCCCCTCCTCTGAAAGCCTGCTCTCTCCTCGACTCCTCTGAGTGCATTTAACGAATTGAGACGTTGTACAAGATGGCGAGTCTCAAATCGATTTCCGGGTCAAGTGACCAAGGATTGAGGACGGAGGAGTTGAGGAGGGATATTGGGATGAACCCATCGGCGGCCAAAAGCAGGTCCGTGAGTGATTACGGTCCCCCTGGAAACATTTCCGTTGTCGCCTTCAAGTTGGCGTGTGTTTTCGTTTTTGTGGAGCGTTCAGCTTCTTGCCTGTGTTGTGTGCATTTGCATTGCGTTATATTATTTGCTTGTGTTGTGAGGATTTGCAGCGTTTTCTTATTTGCTTGTGTTGTGAGGATTTGCAGCTTATATATTGCGAAATTGATGAATGTGTTTTCTGAATTTGGGGGTGTTTTCTTAATGTGCGTGTGTTGTGTGAATTTGCGTGTGTTGTGGAATTTGCGTGTGTTGTGACATCTCTCGGCCACTGTAGAAATAGACCATCTCCACTAAACAACATATGGAATTTATTCAATATTAATAAAACATTAACCTTCTGGAAAAAGAGCACAGGTAATGTTCCTCACAATGAATGCCATATATTCATTGGCGCTGGCTGTTGTTTAGGCCACCCTGTAACCACTCTGTTCACTAGACAAGTTTGCTGGAGGAGGATAAACTCCTACCAAAGAGGTTTTACACAACCTGGCAATCCAAATGTTCTATAGCTTATTGCTGATGTATAAAGAATTGGTTACGTTTTTATTAACCATTAATGAAGCCATTAGTTTCCACCTATGAACCCTCTATAAAGGGTGCCTGATTAGACAGTAGTACTGTTAAAATATCTGTCACGATCTAAAACACATTTTGCAGGCTTTATGTACTGTAGGCTACTCTACAATCTAACATTTTACTGATCTGTCAAATATACAGCATTTAATCCAGCACAGTTTAGGTTGTATAGAGTCAGAAAAGTGCCAATATTGCATGGTTATTACAATTTAAATCAGTTACAAAATCAACTGGGGGCCAAATTTAATCGACCCAGCACAACCTTACAGTTGACCAATCATAACTCTGTCCTCAGACCAAAGTCTGATTACTAACTGGGATCATGATGGAAACACCAGCCAAGAAGAAACCTAGCTTTATTAGATATTGGTGGTTTCATAACCCACCAGGTCCTTCAGACGACTGATCAGAAAACCTGTCCAGATTCTGTGTGAGGTGGTTTGTTGCATGCCATTGATGCCTATCGTTTCTTTTTCTTTTCTTTTCTCTCTTTTGTTGTGTTGTGTTGTTCCACTGAGTAGCTGGCATAACTAAGTCCCTACCTTTCAATGTAGCTTTTATTTCTCTAAATTATGCTTGTTTACATTTAGATGATATCTGGCTGCTAGTGTGTCTTTTCATTTACAGTTACAGTATGTCATTATACTCTGCATTTCACCTCTATTTCCATTGTATAGTATAAAGACATGGCAGTATACTGCTGAGTGTAAATAGCAAATCCATCTGTGGATATCTAATGTCATTTGATGAAGAGGCTCTGAAACAGAGTGAACCTTTTAAGTATGGGTGGGTAGTAATGAGAAAACATGTAAATAGTCTGTAAATTACAATTATCATTATTATTATTGTTAATAATATTATTATTACTACTACTCCTCAATATCTGCATTATATTGAAGATGCATTTCTGCTCCCCTCTGATATTTACATAATCATCAACTGCTTCTCTCTGCCTCCAACAGGACTGAATTATCATAGGATCTAGAGATGAACAGCCAACTGTTACACAGTTAACACGGCTTCTAACATACTTCCTGAGACGCTCCTATTCTCTCACACTCACAGCCCACTTTTGAAGTCAAAGGGAAGGGAGGAGTGCTCTTATTTTATTATGCATTCTGTTTCTAAGTAGACACACTCCTATTGATGTAAAACTAGTACTGTGATGATGTTGAGAACGCATAATAAAACAATATATTGTAAAAACTGAGCTGTGTGTCCCTACTTTCCCAAAGAGTGATATTTCTTGGTCTTACTGGAATGACTGGGTATGTCTAAGAACCAAACTTTCTATGGGTTTTCTACCAAGAAATTGTTTAACAGTTCAAGGACCACTGGTACATTTTTCTAAATGGTCCTAGAGTCTAGAATCATAGGATTGCAGTTTACATAAAAACCCTTAAGCTGAAAACACACAGTGCAGCGCAGCACATCAAGTACCGCCCCAGGACTCATCACACTGCAGCTTGTCAACAGACAACCACACAAAGTTATTACTACTTTTACTGAAAGACCTGTACCTCTTCCACCTTTACATTATCTTCAAATCATGTGTGAAAACCCACTAATTATAGTTGATTTCTCACCTGAAGAGTCGATCTCAAGAGCTGTGACTCGCCAGGAAGTAGGCCTATCTTTTTGCCATGATTGTGGGTTGTTTAGCTCGGAATATTTCTCAGCCTCAACAACAAGTCTCTCCTCACCCAGTCTTCATAACACACAAGACACAGCAACAGCTAAGGAGTTTATGCATCACTGGTGAGAAGAGAAGTTGAGCTGCCATTGGAAGAATGACAAAGAACTGCTATGAGCAGGGGCGTTGCTAGGAGTTGAAAACATCTGGGGCTTTAGCCCTGAAGTGGAAACAATTCTTGACCTGGGGGTTCGGGGGTTTCTCCCCCGAGAAAATTTTGAATAATTCCACGTGATTTTAACATATTTTGACAAAGAATGAGCACTCGTCTTCTATTATTGGGTTGCCCAAATTGTTGGTTAAAATCTGTTAAACCCGACAGTCCCCCAACTGGGGACTTTGCAAACAGTGTGAAACAACGCACTAATCATGAAGAATGTGCTGCACATCAAATTAAACAGCAGAACCTGGGCTACAAGGCTGTATAAACCCAAACAACAACTAAATAAATAATAACATATCAAACTCCATGCCCACTCGTTATATTTTGGGCTCTACGGGACGCCATGTTATTCAACAATGACCGCATTCAGCAGCCGGCACCTCCCCTACAACGGCGTTCTGCTGACTCTGATTGGCTTACAGTGCTGTCAATCTCCGGTTGGTGAGTATAGCGTCATTCTATTGGCTCTAACAAACTGAACGAAGTGTCAGTCACTCAAATCGACCAATCCGTTGTGGAGATATGCTTAGAACATGGCACTCTTAAATACTTGATTCTGATTGGTCAATCAACAAAATTCTGGGTGTTTATTTCTTGAGGTATCTTTTTTTTTTTTTTTTTTTACTTTATTTAACAAAATCATGTACAAACAACATGGCTTACATCATTTTTATGTTTCAAAGGAGCAGGTGCATAGGAAGAATGCAAAAGAGAAAATCTACATGAGAAAATAAAATATCCATGAAATAAATAAAATAAAATAAAAAGTTAGCTAGGGCTTTTGTCGTAAATCATATTTTTCAAATAAACTGAAAGGTTTCATTGCATTTTTACCTTTCATTATGTTAAGGGCTTTGGTGAAGGAAAGAAACTCGTTATGAAACACATTAAATCTAGGTTTCACATTCATATATTTACATTTGTGTATGTAAAATTTTCCAAGGATTAGTATATTGTTTACTAGAAAGTCCCATTCATTATTGTCCATAACAACACCATAAATAATGTCCTTCTGAGAAAAGAGTTCGAGTCGGATCTTTGTGTGCAGCCAGTCATGTATATCAGTCTAGAGTGCTTCAGAAAGCATACATTGAAAAAATAAATGATCAGAGGTTTCAATATCATCACAAAATACACATTTATTTGTTTCAAAATCAAATCTCTGTCGTAATAGTTCACCAGACGGATACACACCATTTAAAATTTTTAAATGGATTTCTGTTGCTTTTGGATTTATGGGAAATTTTAAGTAGTTAGAGCGCAAAGAATATATAATATCTTTGGAGAAACTTTGTTTGATGGAGTTTCGAAAAGACAATAAAGGGTGTGTGATGTCATCAAACATCTTTCTAATTGTTTTATTGGGAATTTTAATACTCTCAAAGTCATAGCTTCCAACTAGGAGATGTGGAAAATTAGGAGTGATGTGCGTTGAGTTTGAAACAATCCCTTGAATTAAATTTAAACAGAGGCGGTCCTGGCTAGTTTTACGCCCTGGGCGAACCATCCCTGCCACAAAGAGAGAAATGTGAATGGCTCGTTTCTCCTCTGACACGCCACATACCTGTGTGCCGCCACGGCTCGGTTGTCCAGGTACTACTGGGCAGTCATGACACCAACGAAAGAGGAAATTACTGGACCTGGAGTCGGACTTCTCTGTTGCCGGTAAGCCGTTATCTTGAGCCGCAGAGCACTATAAGCCTCCGCCGTATTCCTGTCTGTGACCCCCGTTCAACCCACAACCGCCAGGATTCGCCTTTCCTTTCTGCTGCTGGTTGAAACGTGATAATAGGGGCACCCCAGCGCCCACTTCACTAACTTGACGTGATAATGAGGGGTAGTCTAGAAAACTGGCGAGTTTTGGGGGTTTTTTTGTTTGTTTTGGAGGGCGCTCGTGCGTCCTCACATAGACCGCGCCCTGGGCGGTCGCCCACATTGCCCATAGCAAAAACCGTCCCAGAATTTAAAGTAGGATTAGGGATGGCTTTCATTATGGATGCAAAGGAATTCTGATTGACAACTAGATCATATTTAAGGCAAAAATGTTCATATGTCATCACACACCCATCATCGTCAACCAAATGAATTAAAGACCAAATACTTTTATCCATCCAGTCCTTGTTATACAATGACTTGTTTTTAACTGTAATGTATCTATTGTTCCATATCATCATAGCATGTTGTGCGGGGTGAAATTATGATTGTACAAAAGTTTCCAATATAAAAGGACTTGCTGGTGAAACAGGGATAATTTAATGGGGAAGTTTCTGAATATTGAAATCACATTTTAATAAAAAAATCTATGCCTCCAAGTTTCTTGAAGATTTCTCTGGGGATATGATACCAGAAGCTCTTATTGTTATGGAAGGATTTTAACCAGTTAATTTTCAGTGTTCCATTGATAAAATCAAAATCAATAGCCTGTAGGCCCCCATCTTTGTATTCTTTGGTCATCTCTGTTCTCTTAATATAGTGCATCTTTTTCTTCCAGATATAATCAAAATTAATTTGGTTGACCTTCTTAATGGCTCTGTTAGGGATGGCCAAAGTAAGAATCTTAGTAAGAAAGATTCGACCTAGTAAACTGATGTCTCTCAATAACCAGGAGTTAAGTTTAGTTTGACATTGAGTTATTACACTCCACACATTCATATTTTCTCTTTCAGTTGGGTTTTTAGATATATGTATTCCTAAGTATTTATTTTATAGGAATGTTGTATGCTTCTGTTAAATCATTATGATGAATTGGCATTAACTCACATCTGTTCAAATTAAGTTTAAGCCCCGAGGCACTGGAAAATATATTAATCGCTTGTGTTATCTTGGGGACCTCAGTTAGGTGTTTCATAAAGATGGTCATATCATCTGCAAGCTGGCTAATGACAACAGGTATCCCAATAACGTTTAAAGGAGCAATGCATTTCTGTGGCAGTTATAAAGAGAAATGGAGAGATAGGGCAGCCTTGTTTGACCCCACGTTTGATAGCAAATCTTGGTGATGTACCTCTTGGTAACGAAATAGAGCTATTTGCATTATCATAAAGAGACTCTATAGTGGCTCGAAATTTATTCCCAAAGCCTAAAAGTTTTAAGCACTGAAAAATAAAGGGATGCTCAATTGAGTCAAAGGCTTTATAAAAGTCAAGAAACAAAATAAAGCCATCATCTTCTATTAAATGATTATAATCTAGGAGATCGATCACCAAACAGATGTTGTTGTGAATGGATCTATCTTTCATAAATCCAGATTGGGAGTCACTTATAATTTTGTCTAGGTTACTCTTTAATCTATTGGCATAAACAAAGATTACAATCTTATAATCAATGTTCAATAACGTGATAGGTCTAAGATTATCCAATATTTTGGAGTCTTTACCCGGTTTGGGGATTAAAGTAATTATACCTTGTTTCATAGTGGGAGGAAATGACAGATTATCAGTTGCTTCCTTCAACATGAGAACAAAAGGATTTTTTAATAGGTCCAAAAGTGTCGGTAGAAATTAGATGTAAGTGTGACAGGGTCAGTTCATAGGATGTTGCATGTTGTGTGTGTTCTGTGTTTTAGTTACGTTTATGAAATATTACATGTTGTGTTACTTTGTTTATTTTACTGTGTTCATTATGTTTATGAAATGTTGTGTTACCTTGTTTGTAGTATTTTGATTATTTCAGTTAGAGTTTATGTTGAACTGCAAGCAGAGTTTTCATTTTCAAACTGACACTGAACTGCACACAGACTCGCCCCCGGCAGCAATCAGCGCAACGAGCCACAGGTGGTGGCGAGCGCAGGTGACATTCCTTAAGCAGCAGGAAAGCAGTGTGGAAGGGAGAGAAAGAAGGCAGAGGACCTCAGCGAAGGGCCGGACGGTGAGAGGAGACCGCCACCACCACAGGAGAACAACCACACGCCTGAAGCGCAGCCTGTGTCCGTTTGGCCTTGCAACTCCAGCCTGGGTGAATAGCGGGACGCTATTCCCCAGGCAAAACGTGAGTGTTGTTTTGTTTGCACGTGTTGAGCGGCGGACACAGAAGGCCGGCTGTGGGGCCAGGCAGGTGTGGGTTGGAGGAATATTGGTGCTGGTGTGTTGGCGGGAGACTGGCGGCTGTGTTTTGGTGTACCTCCCAACAGATCCAGTAGTGGACCGTGGGGGTGGACAGTAGACGAAGGGAAGTCATCGGCTGCAGTTGAGGGGAAGCCACGTGGAGTAGCAGAGGGATGTAATCACGATGCACCCCTCTTGCAGCTAAGTACCCTTTCTGCCTATTTCAAACCATTTCAATCAGGATTTCCCTTCTTCAATTGTTGAACAATTTTAGTTGACTAGCCTACTTATCCCGGGACTTTCTCTCTCTCTTATGTGTCTCCAACCGCCGAGTGACTGATTGCCCGTCGCCACCTTCGAGGTCTGGGGTCTGCCACCTTCGGTTTAGAGTGGGACCAGTACACAGGACGGTTGGACTGCCGGGAGAGACTTTGGGCTGGGGTTTTTATTTTACTTTATCTTTTTTTTTTAATAATAAATCTTGTATTTAACTTTTATTTGGATTTGTGGTTTTTAACTCTGCTCAACCCTGATTGTAAATAAGAACCTGTGATGCCTTTTTTTAAAATTAGAGTCTTAGGCTCTTTTAACCTAGGTGGCATTGTGGGTTTTATAACATTTTATCTAAATTTTAAAGCTCCTTCAACCTTGCCACATAAGGCCATCACAGCTGGGAGATTTATTTAAAGACAAGCTGTCTACAGCTTTGTCCAGCTCAAATAGTAATATCAGCTTCACATAACTTTGCAAACTCCATCTATATAGGGGATAAGATCTTTGATATGGTTGAAAAGAGTCTGAATCAGTTACAGAAAAGGCAGACGAGTATAATTTACTGTAAAAAGAAGTTACTTCCTTAGTAATCAAGGTTGGATCTGTACATAGTTGGTTTTGAATCAATAAGGTTTTAGTTTAATTTCTCTCTTGCCTTTTTTCTAATCAACAAAAATAAGCTGTGCTTCTTTCACCATCTTCTATCCATTTAGCTCTGGATCTTATGTAGGCCCCTTCTGCTTTTTTGAGATAAATCTCATCAAATTTTGTTTGCAGAGTTAGTAATTTCTCTTTATCACAGTCAGTTGGTGATGCCTTATTACAATAAGTGTTAATTTCTTTAATTTAAGTTCTGCTAGTTTGTTGCTTCTGTTAAATGATTTCCCAAAATGAATGGAAAATTCTCAGATTTGAAGTTTTAAAAACTCCCACTTTGAAACATACGATATTATAGCGTCCTCAGCCATCACTTCAGCAATTAGAGATTTTATACCATCACAATATGCTTGACAATTTAATAAGGTTGAATTGAATTTCCAGTAGCCCTTGTTTCTATAGTTGCCACCAGGGGGTTTAAAACTCAACTTAATAACAGAGTGATCTGATAGAGGAGCTGCTGACATACAGCAGTCTGAAAAAGAATGCATCATTGGAGCAGAAATTAACCAGAAGTCGATTCTGGATTTTAATGCATTACTTGGTTTGAACCAGGAGTATTGTTTAGTGTCAGGGTGTTTCAAGCGCCAGGGATCAACTAAGTCATGATTGCCACAGACATGAGATAAGACAGGGTTATGAGAGCTGTGTTGACTTTTAGAAGGGTATCTGTCCAGAGGGGTAATCCAGGTAGGAGGTTCAACAAACTAAGTCTATCCCTGAACTCTGAGTTGACTTACCCTGAGATGGGAAACTCTGAGTTACCTGTTCCAGAACAGCTGATCTGAGTTAGTTCAGTCAACTCTGAGTATGTTCACTGAGTTAAACCGACAATAAAAAGCCATCATCAATGGAGCTCCGACTCCACGATTCACCATGGCAATAGGTAAATAAAAGACAGCGCCTCCATTTTAATCCAGTGGATGTAGAGATATTAATGCATGTGTAGGCTAGTAGACGGTGCACGTTTATCTTTAAAAGAAGAGCCTGAGTCAGAGCGAGGACAGTGTAAATAAGTTAACCATAAAGTTAATAAAAAAGTTTTATAAAGTGTTGTCCGTTTATTCATTTATCAGACTTACATTTCCTTAATGAAGATAAAGTGATGGAATCTGACTATCAGGCTGTAGATAGATTACATTATATTAATAATATATTTGTTCAGATTTAATCTGATGGGGAAAAACACAGGAGGCAGCAACTGAAAAATAGGAAGATTTAAAACATATAGGCTAGGCTATAGATCAAAGACATAAAGACATGACTGTAAACTCACAGTCTGACCCAGTAATAATGTTTGGTGATTTGCACCTGAAAAGACACTTTAAAATACAGTAGATTTTAAAATGTTGCACATCTAGCCTATTTGTATCTTGACTCAACAGCATTCAGTGACTTTATTTCAGCTACAAATGTAGTAAATTTAAAGACACTGAAATGCTGCACCATTGCTCACACAGAAATATTAACATATAATCCCCAATATTAGGCTAAAGGAGTTATGTTCCACCAGTGCGACCAATGACATCAGTGATAGAGATCATTAGTCATTGATACTACGTGTCTAAAGTTTCATACCGATTTTTAAAATTTAAATAATTAGACCTACACATTATGTGCAAAAAACATTTTGGAGCTGCTCTAACACTGACAGTCTGATCCTTGTCCACAGTGTTATAAAAAATAATAAATATAAAAAGGNAGAAAACCTGTCAGCGAGCAGGTTATGTTCACAGAGTCTGTAACCATGGTGACTGACTCAGAGTTTCAGTTACTTCTCTTTCTGGAACGGATAACTCAGTTTCCCTCATCTCAGGGTTAACTTACTCTGAGTTTTCACATAACCCGCTTTCTGGAATACCCCCCAGATATGGGGGTTAAACCCCCAGATATGATATATTGTAATCTCCTCCCACAATTACATTTGCAAGTGGATGGTTACGTTTAAGGTTTTCAATATTATCAGAAAGCTCTGTAAGTAGCCTAATAGTTTGTTTTGAGCTGGGTTGTTGAAGCCATAGATATTAACAAAAATACTATACTGATCATCAATATTCAAAACACAGATTAGCCAGTGACCATTGTTACTGGATTTAGAGGCCACCAATTTATCAGGAGAGTTACAGAACAGAATGGCCAGCCCAGCTGATTTCGTGGAGCCATGGTCAAAAATAATTTTTTCCCCCATTGGTTAATCCAGAATTTTTCATCGTCTGATTTTGAGTGTGTTTCCTGTAACAAAATAAAATTTGCTTTCTCGCCCTTACAGAATAAAAAAATAGATTTTCTTTTAGTGATATCTCTTAAGCCCCTAGCATTCAAGGAAATACAAGAAAAATCAACATTCATTGTGAACTACAACTAGCAACCACTAGTAAACAGTAAGAAGTCCAACTGAGTGAAGAGAAGTGGAAAATAAGAAAAAGCCCAAAAGATAACTTTAGACAATGTCCCTTCAATATCAAAATATCTTTAACTTAACCATCCAACCTTCTTATAGCAGGGAAGATTAAAACCCTGTTTAATGCTTATTTATTAATAGGTTTTAACTGCCAGTATACCTCAAGTGTTTTTATTAAGTGATTCTGTGTCCTTCGATGTATCCAGCTCCTCCTCTGTAGTAAGCTCGTTTTTCAGCCGCCCGCGCTTGTTGTATCTTTGGCCACAGTGCCACTCGAGCCTCCCTGTCAGCCTTGCAGAGGCCTAGCACTCGCTTTGAAGTGTGCCTCTGGAAAAACTCCATTTGGAGGGCCATATAGCCCTAGCACTCCGCCCTTCCCCTCTGCCTCAATGAGAATCGGGACATCCCTACCCCAATGCGTGAACACGCAAAACGGAGGGGTAGGGGCAAGTGGTAGGGTTAAGGGGTGTATTGGGATTGGGCCTTAGAGCTTCAAACCCGCTCCTCAGAAACCAATGGGTCACTTCACGGTGACTAGGTCCATATTTTTATACAGTCTAGGCCCCGTTCAGATGTAGCGTCTAAAAGCGCGTGGAAAACGCCAGCTGTGCTGTTTCCATCCTTTTATCCAAGGCACTTTGGAGGTTGCACTACTGTCGCGCCTGCCGTTACTAAGCAACCAAAACCGCCTGTCACTCACAGGGCACAACTGTTAGCCATAAAAATAGCATATCATCATGCTCACCAGTTATCCCAAGCTCCGAGCTGATAATTCTCCAGGCATTGTTCCTTCTGTTGGAGTCAAAGTAGTACGACGAAGACGGGTCATATAACTCTGGGTATCCCTGGACAAGAATGATCAGTCGCTCCTCCATTGCTTGCTGCCTTTCACACCACCGGATGTTGTGAAGTCCGTTGGACGGAAAGGAAGAAGCAGGTCCGTGGAGCTGATTGGTTGATTCTTATCACATGACATGCAGTGCGCTTGCTGCATTCGAAAAAGTTGAGATTTTTCCATCTCTGTGCGCCGCGGACACGCACGAAAAAACAGGCGCGTCGCACCGAATGCGCGCCGCTACAGCGTCGCTTTTGGATTGTGAGTGCGCTTGGCGCACGTCTACATTGAAACTAATGGATTTGTGCGCGCAAAAGACGCTACATCTGAATGTCCCCAAAGGGTATCACCGCTGCTCTGCTGCTCCGTTGCTAGGGACGCCATAGCAACTGATCAAAATCAGTTAACGTTAGTCCACACAGGCCAAATAGGATCAGAGTGGCAAAATGCAGCATTTTCAGGACATGACTTTTAACATTTTTGGAGAGGACAAAACGCTTGATGTTTGGCTAAAAAATGGCATGTCCCCAGCAAAAAAAAAAAGAAAAGAAGAGAAAATCGCAGGGCCGTCAGGAGCAAACCGGCACAAACAACTAGAAGAAGTAAGTAGGCCTAGTAAGCCATGTTCTAAGCGGGATAATGTATAGTGAGCCGGTGAGTGTTGAAAAATAACTCCCTTCAGGGGAATGGAACCCCGACGCGCACTATACATTACCCCTTACTTCACATTTAGATGTGTGTGTGTGTGGTCACTTTGGAGTGGGAAATACATGAAAAAAACTAAACGGACAGTTGTATGTGTATATACTAAACATCATTAGGGATTTACAGAAACAAAAAATCAAACATTGAGGAGCATGAACAAAGCAGGTCTCATAGAGATAGTGCAGAGGCATATTTCCTCAAGGCAAACAGAGCTGATGTCAGAAGCCTACTGGCAGAAACACAAATGTCAGTACATTGAGAGCAAGTGAGGAAAAAAAGACAAGTTATGGAACGTGTGGTCGATGTTGTCAGGGTCCTTGGTAAGCATGGTCTCAGCTACAGAGGTGATAAAACATGAAGCTGCATATAGTCTAGAGAACAAGGCCATGGACCATGGAAATTCTTTAGAGATGATATTGCTACTGAGCAAGTACGATGTCTGCCTACAAGAACATGTCAGTGACTGCATTAAGAAGAGTAAGATGCTGCATGAGACTGGAGCTAAAGGAAGGGGGTCCTTTGTAACTCTGCTGTCGAAACAAACAGTGAACAAAGTCATTGATATTATCAGTCTCTTAATCCAACAAACTATTGCTGGTGAAGTAAAGAAAGCAAAGATGTTTTCTATCTAACTGGACACAACCCAAGATATAACATCCAAGGACCAGTGTGCAATAGTTCTGAGGTATGTAATAGATATGGTTCATGAGAGGCTGATAGCTGTCATTGATTGTGAGGCATCGACTGGTGAGTACTTTGTGGAACTGGTGAAAAAAACATTGGAGAAGGTAGGTATTGATATCACAAATTGTGTTGGTAACTCAACTGATGGAGCTGCTAACATGCAGGGGCAGTAGGCTATAAGGGATTTTCTGCATTGCTCACTGGAGAGTCTCCCAAACAAGTCCACATATGGTGTTACGCACGTGTGCTGAATCTGGTGTTAACAGACACTACTGGAGTCATTGTGCCGAGTGCATCACTGTTGTGAAAAAAGAATGAAAAAAGAAAAAGAAAAAAGTGATCCGCACACCAAAAGAGCTCCCGTTTGCAATTTTTTATTTTGCATGACGTTTCGAGAGTGATGCTCTTCGTCAGACTGCTAATCATTTTCAATGAAGCCGCCATCTTAAATACCCATAATGCAAGGATTACACCACGTGGTACATCTCCAATAGGAGGACAATTTTGCCATATGAAATACGATATAATATCATATATATATATACACAATGTTTAGTAGTATATGCGATCATGTATAGAGAAATATATATATATGTATACTGTGTAAACAAATATATACTATGTAGAAAAATATACATTATGTAAAACAATATGTTGAGGATTTTATATGCATATAGAGTTACAACACCCCACCGCATGAGGTTCAGGAGATATAGAATACGGATCAGGTTGCTGCAGCCCTACATGAACATGACCAAATACAAAACACATGTCGCATATCCACCATTCCTTTCGATATACTGATAGTACAGCATTGTGCATATATATACATATATACACATGTAGACACATACACATATATACACATACACATACATATATACACATTTACATATACACACATATACATGTACACATACACATACATACACATGCCCATATACCCATAATAATATACATGACATTTATATAATATATACACAATATTTACAAAATATGTGTACCTCCACTAGATAAGTACTCCATTATTGGACTCAGGCAATAGGGCCATCATACTGTACTAACTATAAGAGGCGCCTCTATCTAACTGAGTAAACTATCCTGTCAGGAGGTATGTAACACCAATGAAAAAACAACAACAATATTAGTAAGGACAAGGAGTTCTGAGTTGTTAAGACAGTGTACATTCAGAGAAAAGGATGAATATCAAAATCTTCATTAAGGCCTTTAGGGGCTAATGTGCCCAATGTGTGTATCCAAAATAGTTCACGTTTTAACAATAAGGAATTGATGTCACCCCCTCTCCGTGGACATTTCAATGATTCATTACCGATATATCTAAGGGTAGAAATGCTATGTTTAGCCTCAGAGAAATGTACAGCCACTGGGCTGGAAGTTACCTTGTTCCTGATGGTACTGCGGTGTTCAGCTATGCTGGTTTTTAAAGCTCGGGTAGTCTTGCCAACATATACCAGACCACATGGACATTTTAACATATATATCACATTAGCTGTGGAGCATGTAATAATGCCTTTAATGTTATATTTTTTACCAGTGTGCAGATGATTAAATGAGACAGTTTTCTGTGTGAAATGGCATTGTTGGCAGCGACCACAAGGATAATTACCAGAAGGTATAGAGCCCAGGAAATGTGAAGGGAATAAAAAATAAAATAAATAAATAAAAATAAAAAATAAAAAATAAAATCCTCAACATACTGTTTTACATAATGTATATTTTTCTACATAGTATATATTTGTATATTTGGACTTTAAAGGCCAAAACCATCACAGACACAAAATCAAACACATTTAAACGCAAAGGAAGCAGCTTTGCTACCACAGTGGCAATGGTATCTGACAGCAAAGCACAACACACACAAGAGAAATCACCCATTAAAGTCAATTTGGACCCCAGCACACACACAGACACCTCATGTGTTTTTTGTGCTGGCAAACACACTTTAGCTGAATGTCAGAAGATATATGCACAGTCTCATGAAGCTAAAATTGAGTTTCTCAGAGACAATGGATTGTGCTTCGGATGCTTGAAAGTGGGACATTTGAGCAAAAACTGCAAAAGAAGAATGAAATGTCAAAATTGTCAGGGCAAACACCCCACTATTTTGCACATAAAGAGACCTCCCAAATTCGAGACAGACGCTCACAAGGCTGAGCTGAACAGTTTTGCAGCTAGACCCTGTCCTGAAATATCTTGGAAATACGACAAGAAGGTTTCGAACTTTCGTAGCTAACAGGATTTCAGTGATCCATAACTTGTCAAAGGTGAGTCAGTGGAGGTTTGTAGACTCAAAACACAGCCCAGCTGATGATGCATCTCGAGGACTGAGCATCGAACCCTTCCTCGGATCTAAGACATGGCTTCAAGGACCTGTGTTTCTGGAAAAACCTGAAACAGAATGGCCAAGAAAGCCTGAAGAGCTTGACTCAATCCTTCCAGATGATCCAGAGGTGAGGAAGGAAGCTATTGTAAGTAGCACTGTCATTATAACTGCAGAAAAAACTCCAACAAGCAAGCTGATTGAGTAGTATTCATCATGGGACGATCTAAAAAGAGCTGTAGCTTGGATGATGAAACTAAATAATCTCCTTATGGGGATGAACAGGAAGAGGAAAGAGAGATGTGCATTGATCAGTCAAGATAAAGGAAAATCACTTAAAGATCGGATGCTCCCTCTCAAAATAACTGCAGTTCCAGTGGAGGACATTGAAAATGCATGGAGGGCACCCCCTCTGTCTTCCAACCCCTGATAAGAATTTGACTACCTATCATAATACTAGTTTGTACCCAACTTTTAATATGTTTATCCCCTCCCATCAAAACTGATTGATCACCCAAAACAAATAATCTAGGGCTAAATGGGATTGTCTTCTCTGCAATCTCACTGAGATTGGCATGTATCCTGGCCCAGAATTTTTCAATCGTGTCGCAGGACCATAAAGTATGAAGTAAGTGTCCTTCCTCAGATTTACATCACCAGCAATTTGATGTAGCTAATAATCCTAATCTAAACAATCTAGATGCTGAAAATGCTGTTTCAAAGCATTTGCCACACTGCCAGGAATAATTCACACAAAATTTATGTACCTCAATTAGTGCCTTGAACAGTTAAAGTAAAAAGATATTGCAACTAAAAAAAAAGATCAGTCAGCCCTCAAAAACCTACAATCTGTAATTTGTATGTAATTGTAGAAAGGAAACTCCTCCTGAGGTCATTAAAGGGTCTGTATGACAAGCCTTGAAACTCCACATCCACAGTGTGTAACATAGCCTTTTTGTCATAAATGTGTAATATCCTATATGGGCTCGAGCTAATCCTGATGACAGTTTTTTATGGAAGCGAATCATGACCAATATTTAAATTAAAATGCATTTGCAGAAAAGCTTTTTCATTTTAACAATGTGGCTGCATTATTTGACTCATAAATAAAATGAATCATCAATCATCCTATTTACATTTTAATTTTCTTCTTCAAGACTGCTCATTCTTTCACTTAATTAAAATGAAAAAGAAAAAGACATTTGAGATTTAATTTTCAAAATATGCCCCAGCAAACAGATACCAAAATTCAACTTGAAATGTAAAATTTGAAAATTAAAATGCATTTGCAGAAATGCTTTTTCATTTTAAGAATATGGCTGCATTATTTGACTCATAAATAAAATTAATCATCAATCAACCTATTTGGTCCGTGTACCTTCCGTTCATTCTATTTCCAATTCTGAAAGGCAAATCAAAAAACAAATTTAGGGCCATTTTTCTATTACCATTTCTGAAACAAAAATCGGACAACTATTTAATGACCCTTTTTTTTTAAAAAAAACTATTGCATTTCTTACTCAAATTTTAGTTTTTCGCTGAAATGCCTTAAATTTCTCTTTTTCGAATTTCAATTTTCAATTTTTATGCTTTTCAGTCCATGGCCCGGAAATAAATAAATATAGCCTACGCGCGGATTGGTCCGTGTGTCAGGAAGGTCGCGGTGCTAGTCTGGTGTTTTTCACTTCAAGTTGGTGTCGAGCAACAATTCCTCGTTCGCAATGGACTCAACCAGTTATATCCTTTTTAAAGGAAACAAGAGGCTAACGCTTAGGGAGGACGACATGATGGGAGATAAAATTGCCAGAATTTTCCAGGTAAGTAACACTTTTTTCGTTCGTTTGGAGAACATGCTAAGATCAAAGGATGCTAGCACAGAATAGTCGTCTGATTAAGGTCCCTACATGTTTTCTTTCAAAGGTATATGCTCCTAGCCTGTACATAACCGATGATGACAATGTGGCGATATTCCCGGGATCGTCTGGACATTTCAGCTGCTTGGACCTTAGACCTCGAGGCCACTATGAGGTTCATGGGGATGATATTGCTCTACCAGTCGCCGAGCAGACTCCTCCATTGTCAGGCCAGAACCGTTTCCAGTTCCACCGTCCAGCACAGCCCACTGCTGCTCTGGGATCACCTGCTCAGGCCATTGCTCCCACTACCCCTCGAGCAAGCATGAGTAACACCTTCCAAAGGTACCCCCAGTCCCATCAGTTCAGAGCCCCCCTACCACTGATTAGCAAGTTATTTGCTAGTCAGATTATTAAAAAAATATTAAATTATTTAAATATCAAAATGTACATTATTTAAAATTATTTAAATATTTAAAAAGGGGGGTTGCTTTCATGAACGTCTTGGTCCAAGGCTAGCTACATATGAATAAATCCACGTGATTGTATTTGTTTTTGTAATTCTTAAGATCCTTTGTAACCAAGATTATTTTAAAACTTGAATCAATTGTAATTGCATCAATTGTAATGTAGGCTATGTGTTTGAGATGGAATTAATTGATTTGACTTGATGCAAACCACTCCCACAACAATCTTTCTAGGTCTGTTTTCATTGCTGAGCTCAGCCAGGGGAAACTGAAGCCTGCCCGTATGGTTGTACTCAGACTGTTTGAGTTTGAAGCCACAACCACAGGTATCCTTGCAAAAATACATGATGCCCTGCAGAGTGATGACCCTCTCATCCTGACTGATGCCCAGGGAAATGAGATTGTGGACTCTGAAGGGACAAGAGGTACTAACTGAAAAAATGAATAGTTGCATAATAATAAATAAATATGCTTTGTTTGTTAAACTACATGCCCCATCTACTTCAATACTGTGCTCTCTTTGTCTCTTAATTTTTTTTGACCCACAAAGTATTCTGTTCAGCTGTAAATGTGTTTACATTGTATCTGTTACATGAGTTGTCTTCCTCTCTTGCTAGGATCCAAGTATTGGAAGCAAAATGCAAAAAAGTTTCTTGCTGTCCCAGAGCAGATCTTCCATGAGTTCCAGCAAGGAACAAAGGGAAAGAAACTGAGGTAAACATTTTAGTTACTACCTGTCAATATTTGTCTTTTATTTTGTTTTAAATAACATCTCTTAGGAAAAAAGTTATCTGAACAGAACTAGTGAATATTGTATAATATTTGTTGTTGTTTTTAACCCTCCCTGTAGTCATAAAGACATGGACTCCACAGGTCTTCAGGGGGTCCATGATAAAATAGAGGAAGTGATCTTGGCTGCTCAAGGACTGAGTGAGGTCACCCAAGTCGTGAAGGACCTGTCAACACATGCCAACAACACCAGGGGTGCCATGCTGTTTCTGACCAACACCATGATAACACACATAAAGGATGCCTTTGGTTGTATTGTATGCAAAGGTCTGTAAGATATTTTGTTGTTTGATCTATATTAAAGTCTACCTTTTAAGCAGGATCTAATGGAGTGTCCAAGTGAATCAAACGTTAATTATTGCTTTTCCATGTTGTAATGAAACTGTCCCTTGCCAAGCTTTTAAACATATGTAATATGTATATCAAAGGAACAGTTCACCCAAAAATGAAAATTCTGTCATCTATTCACCCTCGTGTCAGTTAAAACACAAATAGCAAGTGGGTCTCCATTGACTTTATATGCACTGTGTTGAAGTCAATGGAGACCCACTTGCTCTCCAGTAGTGCTGCAACCTCCTTGTGTGTTATATGGACAAACTGCACCTGTGGTTTAACTGACATGAGGGTGAGTAGATTATGACAGAATGTTCATTTTGGGTGAACTGTTACTTTAAGTAAAGACAAGATAATATACTGAACTGTAATGTTGCATATGTGTTGTGCTTTTTTTTCTCCATCAAACAGGGCTAATGGAAGAGCCTGTGATTGCCGTATGCTGCAAAAGCTTTGTTGGCTGCAAAAACTGCGTTGACCAGTGGATGCTGACATCTGACCAGTGCCTCAAATGCAGGGCAGATGAGTTCTCTGTCAATGCTCACAGGCTGACCAGTCTTGACCATCTTCTCTCCTCATTGGCTGGTGTAATTAAGATGGATTAATCCTTTAAGTGTGATTGTATCACATTCAACGATTTAAGCTTGATTACCTCTGTTACAGCTGGCTAATAGCCTTGTTCTAAATCCAGTTGGAATTTTGCACTTGTTCAACAGCTGTAGATACATAATAGTTTTATTTTTATACATTTTTTGTATTTCATGTTGCACTTCAGACCAATATTGTGTAATGTTTAACGCTGCTATTGTAGCAATTTTAGCAAGTGTTTGATTTTGTTAAGGGAAAGTAACAAAATATACAGTATATCCAGAACCAACTTGCCTTTATTTGACATGTTCATGCATATTGCTGCGTAATGTTTATCAGATACAGCAATGCATCTTGAAAAGGTACGAAGTTATAGTTTACCACGTTATCTAATAAAACTGAAATATCAGGGTATTCTTCAGCAAAAAGTTGTTCTGCTGATACTTTGTCCTCCTCAGTTGAGAAGGGGTCCGTTCCAAAGCAGGAGACTCTAGTTAGTGAAGAGCCAACATCCTGCTCGTACATGTCTGCTGCTTGGGAGGCATGTGGCAACAACTCCTCTCCCAGTTTCTTTGGACATCCTCCTGCTGCCAGGCGATTGGGTGTTCCTTTGCCTGTGAAGCAAAGCATAGGTCACAAAATTTCATTGTTAAAATTCAATGCCAAATTTAAATTAAAAGTTCACAAAAAAGGACTGGATTGTGTGATACATGTTTTTTTTTATTTAACTCACCTGGAATTCTGTGTGCATTCCATGCATGTACAGCTCTTGTTATGCCAATCTTGCACAGCTCAGCAGTAAGGTTAGATGTACAGTATCTTGTCACGTTGTCATCCATGTTGAGGACTTCCTGATCCTGCAGCTGTATGAGGGCCTCCTTCACTGGGTAATTTACCCTGTTATTTATCTCGACCCACAATCGCTCCACCGTATGATTCTGTAGACAAGAAAAGGGTAGACTCAATTTAGTCTGCAAAATTAACATGGTGAGAGGAAACAGGATTATATCAGATGTAAAAAGTTTACAGACAGTATTGAAGAGGTTTGATTAGGAGTCCAAGGAGCAGGACCATTGATGTGTATGGGTACCTACAAGCACCCCTCACTCAAGGGTGCATCTGGTTAAAGTGATACTTCAGCCCACCTAAACAATGCGATATTGGTGTACATTCACACTCCATGTAGAGAATTGCCACAAAACCACTCATCCATTTGGCTCTATTGCTCTTCCCCGCATAGTCTCCTGTGTTTACCTGTGCAACGGTTTCTCTAGATGGAGCATGAATGTAAACAATGCAATCATTGTTTAGGTGGGCGTTTGTTTATATGGCTAATTAAGGTTTGAGGTTTTGGCCCCATGTGTTTGAATTGAGGATCAGTGCAGCAAAAGTTTGTTATTTTGGTGTCCAGTACCAGTACATAAAAAACTGAGTAACATCTCTAAAGCTTAGTCTCATTTTTGGCATTAAGGAGACTGTTACCTCACCTTTGTTGACTGAGTTTGGCGATATGGTTGCCTTTGCAAGTTGTGTCTGTGGTTAGACAGCATCTCCTGCATGTAGAGGGACAAGTAAAATTCACGGCCATGGTCCACCCTGACCTGGTCCCACATCCCGTATTCAAGAACTGCTGATCTGTAAAATAGTGAAACATGACTCAATCAAATGTTGAGTCTGCACTGTACGATAGATCAACAATATTGCAATCTACTAGTGCACTGTTTTTGTGATTTATTGAAAAGAAGGGTGGCTATACTGGTCACAGATATATATTTTTTTACTTTCAGAAATTTGAGTTGTTTGTTTATTATTCTCACTTTAGCAGAAGAATGCAAACAGGTGAGATGGGAACATTTTTGTATTTCATTCAGTTGCATAATAGCTCTACAATCTTATAGTTGCCTAATAATTATGCACACAGACAAGAGAGCCAAAACCTTACTTTTACTTTCAGGTTTTTGGATTGACGGAAAGCACGTTGTTAAATAATAAAATGAATCCTGAAAAATACAGTGCTTTCGGTCAATCCAAAATGTACCCCCCGTTGCACCTCAGAGTACCCATTGGGGAACACAGACCCCCATTTGAGAAACAATGGGTCAGTATGCCTATCACAAATAAAAAAGACCAAAAAACAGTAGAATCCATATCTACAAAGTCACAAAAAACAGTTTTAAAAAATGTCAAAAGAATTGAAAAAATGTCACAAAGGAAGTCACAAAAACTCACAGAAAAGTGAAGTTGTGAGAAAAGTTAGTCTTTATATTACATACAAAGTAATATAAAGAAAAAAAAGTATGTATGTATAAAGACTAACTTTTCCATGGACTTTTTCACAAAAAATTACACCTGCCTGGATTCTGAAATCAGAGAAAGGGGGTTTTGAAGCCAAAAAAAAGTTGAGAAGGACTAACCTGTAAACTTCTTCATATATCCTGAGGTTATTCTTGACAGGCATGGTTGTGTGGGCAACGACCTTACTGCTGTACCCGTCTACTGCTAGAATGTGTGTCACTCCGAACATGACCAGTTTTTCGTTCTGGTCGATGTGGATTTTGTGTCCCATGTATGCAGCTGTGTAGGGGACGGGGTTAAGGTTACGTGCGCCCTTTGGGGGAAAAGTAAGTAAAAGTTAGCTAGTAAAATACATGACACCATATACCACAACATTAAAGGCTTGCAAAAGATACTTACACGTTTGCGCATTTCGTGATAGGGACAATGAGTTGTTCTCAAAATCTTCCCCACCCGGCGTTCACCAGCAACCACTCCCATTGCAGACAGGTACCCGGTCATCATCTTTCGACCATATGTTGACCCTGTCTGATGAATCAACATAAGTAAGCTGTGACATTTGACCTAGTCTTCATGGAGTCTAGAAATAAATCAACAGAGGTGGGTAGAGAAGCCAAAAATTCTACTCAAGTAAGAGTATCGTTACTTCAGAAAAATGTGAGTCAAGTAGGTGTCGCGAGTTAGAGTAAAAAAGTACTTGGCGAAAAAACTACTCAAGTACTGAGCAACTGTTGAGTAACATCCGATTAATTTGTGAAAACATGCATTTAATCAGACAAAAATACAAAATCATAATCTTTAGGTAAATTTGAGTACTTCCAATCAATAAAATAATAGAATACATAAAAATAAATGAAATATTTACAAAATAACAAATTACAGCACAAGAAACACACATTTCCAAATGTGATTGGAGGAACACAGTCAGGTGGTAGAGCCTATGGCGGAAGTCCCTCTGTCTGACAAAATACAACATTAAATTGATGCACGGGGGGATAATAATGCGTAGGATAGTTAATGGGTAAAGAAGAAAGTAACCAGCTCAGTGTAGCCTAATGGAGTCTAGTAAGAGTACAGTCTTCTTCACAAACCTACTCAAGTAAATGTAAAAAGTATGGAGATGATGTAAAACTATCTTAGAAGTACAACTTATCCAAAAACCTCATCAGGTAAATGTAACTGAGTAAATGTAACTCGTAACTACCCACCTCTGTAAATCAAAGAAAACCAAAAAAAACCTACCTGATTTATTGCCCTGCTGATAGCAGCCTCTAATTGTGAGTCGGATACATGTCCCCTCCTGGAAATGTTGTGGCGTGCACAAAATCTCCTGACACTCATTGCTGAGCATCCTTCCTTCACACCTAGTTCTGACAAATTTGTTGAAATGTCGGCGTACGAGAAATTCTGTGTAATCATTTCTCTAATTACATTTTCGTAGGGCTCGAGTGACGCCATCTCATCCGTCTTTAGACTGCTGCCAACCCAATCTGCTGTGTTTAAGACGTACTCGCGGAAAAAAAGCTAAAATACTGCTTCCGGTTCACCGCATTTTTTGCATTAAAGCTAAAATACTGCTTCCGATTCACCTTGTAATAATACAGATATCCCCACATTTTTGTATTTTGGATTAGCATAGATTGGATTCTTCGTGTTTATCTGGGAATATAAAAATCTATAATAGGAAAACAACACAAAATCCAATTTTATGGTGATATTTTAATGGATAACAGCTCTTGTTTGTTTGTTTTAAAATCTGCTACATATATTGGAAAACTAGTTTGTTTTAAAATCTGCTACATATATTGGAAAACTAAAAATGCCTGTTTTTTGTTTTCCGATTTGCGTTTCAGAATTGGAAATAGAATGAACGGAAGGTACACCGACCCTATTTGCATTTGCATTTTCTTCTTCAAGACTGCTCATTCTTTTACTTAATTAAAATGAAAAAGAAAAAGACATTTGAGATTTAATTTTCAAAATATGCCCCAGCAAATAGATACCAAAATTGAATTTGAAATGTAAAATTTGAAAATTGAAATGCATTTGCAGAAATGCCTTATTATTTTAAGAATGTGGCTGCATTATTTGACTCATAAATAAAATTAATAATCAATCAATCTATTTGCATTTTCATTTTCTTCTTCAAGTCTGCACATTTTATGCCATAATCAAAAAGAAAACAAAAAGGACATTGCTATTTCGTTTTCGTGGTCTGCCCCGCAAAATAGTGCCCATAATTCGAAAACGATTTGGCAGTCTGAGCGGCGCAGGAGAGTAACGTCAGTAGCCGCTCTTCTTCAGCTCCGTGCTGACTGTGCTACCCATAGACATATATACGTCTATGTATATATGTCTATGGTGCTACCCATAGGTGCTACCCAGTGCCGTAGAATATAACAGAGTAGCGACAACAGAAGTCCAAAATGCTTGTGCGTCACGTGACTCATGTAGACCTCGGACAGTTCCCGGAAGTTACTGGCAGGCCGTTTAAATACATAATACTGAGAGACAGAACTCCGATTTTTGGTAAGTAGCTGTCAATAACTACATTATTTTATAATATATGTGTAGCACGCCATAAACAGTTACATCTTTATGTTGTTTTTTAAATTGTGCTAATATTTGAGGATTAGTGTTAGTTTACTATGGTTAGGTAAGACTCTATTAATCCCAACCCTGGAAATTCACATTACAGCAGCTCAGAGCAGAGGCAATAGAAAAAGGATAAAATATTTTTTTAAATACAAATTAGACATAATGAAAATAATAGAAAATCCATATACACCTTTCACTGAAACAGATACTGTATGCTCATGATTAATAGCTGCACAGGATGAGTGTAATACACATGATGTGTAGTATTTTTACTGTAAAAATATAGGAATGTATATATATCCCACAGGAAGTGGCAAAATATTGCACACAGGAATATTACACAGTATGTACACAGTGCACAGTTTAAATGTAAGGGATGTGGATAAGGATATGTATTTATATATGTATACAGGCCAGTATAAGTATATTAATGACATAGCATAATTATATGATAGAAATGTATTATTACACAGTATAACTATGTGTAATGTGTATATAACATATATTATTGTCTGCCTTGTTTAAATATGTTAGTCTTTCCTTACCTTGGTGAAACAGCATGTTGCTTTTATTGCTTTAAATTATGTTTTCAATTCTGCTGTTAGTCTTGTATGGTTGTCAAGAGTAATCACATCCTAACATTTATTGATAATGTAATGATTCTAATGATTTATAACTAATGTTATCTTAATTACTTTCAGTGGGACAGAAGGAGACCGACGACAGGTGACTACCAATGACTGTCAAGTGACAGCACAACAAGTCACTGGGCTAGCAGCAGCAGCAGCAGCAGCAGTTTATTGACTTATGCATTTTATGTATCTTTGTCTTTTTACTATGTAGTTATTTACTATAACAAATTAATTTTTAATAAACTCAGAAACGTGACTTGGATGTCAAGCAGTTTGTCTGTGCCCTTCCTTCTGTGTTGTCCTCTCGTACAGTCTCCACCATGGGGCTGTGTGGGGATGTTCCAGTCATTTAGAGAGAGAGGTACACATACACAATTTCTTCATTGACACAGAGATGAGAATTTTTCTTTGGCTTAAGTCAGCAGGAGTAACCTGAGACTCACTATAGACTACAACAAAAATATGTAAGGTTATCATTCTCAAATACTGCATTAGCACATTTCCACAAACAAATACCACACTATTGGGAAGCTCAGTGTTTGGTTTATTAAAAATAAGGAACAGGGAAAGGCTTGCAAAACCCACAGAGTTGAGAGTCAGGGTAAGGTTGTTGTTTCATTGCGGGGTGAGTTCAGGCTCCATTGCATCCCCCTGTTGTTCTTGTGCTGAAAGAGGAAAAAAAAAAAAGAGGAGAAATGGTTAGGCACACGTATATATGCCTGGGTCTGACGTTGCCTTGTGAGATAAGGCACAAGTATGACAAGTGGCATCAGTTTTAATTGCATTTGTTTGAAGTTGTCTCATGGATATGTACTGAGTGTATACATGTTCAGTAAGTATAAAGTGTTCCCAAATACTGTATGCATTCAACCACTATGGGATATGTCTGTGGGTAGACAAAAGTGAGTTGTGTGTGGGAAGTCACTGCAGGCACATTTTGGTGCAGACCAGTTTGCCAAGACCAAAAAGGGCAAGACAAGGCTGAGAGCAGATTTAATTCCCACCATCTCTGTGCATCATGCTGTGAGCGCCCCTGCACCACAATGCACCCCTGGACCTGTAACATCATTGTTATTGCCACTCCAGAACTGTAACATTAATGGTCCTCATCCTGCAGCACTCCTGACACGAGGCACGCAGCATTACTGCAGTATGATTCCTTAAAATGTTTACTTATATTTCAGTGTTGGGTGCTGTTGTAACTGATAGCACACTGGAAACCAGCAGGTGGGTCTACCAGCTCTGGTGTATTAATTTGCACTTGTCATAGTGACTGACTGGCAAGCCAATTTGCTTTTGTTGTGCTAACCTCAGCATTTGCCCACTGTGTTTCATATGACTGGCTCTCAAATATTCATCCCTATCTCATAAGTTATCAGACTTTGATCCTGTGTCTGGTCGTCCCTGTGTCCATAGTTATCTCTTTATTTGAAAAGGTCTAGGCTATTTAACTGTTTAATATCATCACACTGTTATTTATATAAGCAGGGGATTTTATTACAAAGTTGTAACCACTGTATGTGAATGCGTTAGGGTGACCATATTTTGATTTCCAAAAAAGAGGACACTCGGCCAGCCACGACATAGCCTACTTAAAGCCCCTACAAGGAACTTTAATTTTGAGTTGATTTTGGCGACCCTGTGGACAAAAGCGGTAGTGTTTTGCCGGAATGAAGCCTACATTTCCCATGAGCTCTAGCGCGTATTGTTGTAAAGACACTTACCTGGCTCGCGCATGTGTTTGTTTTGGGGATGAATGAAACAACAAGACGGGAAAACTTTGCCCCCGCTCCTATCGGGGATCCCAGCTCACCTCTGCCGCGCCCCAGCTCCCCCTCTCCGGCGTAAGCGCCACTGCCGCCAGGGTAAACGCAGCGGTCGGCTGGTAAGGCTGAAGGCCTGTTTGGCGAGCACTTCCACGGCTTCTTGGACTGAGTATGGAGCAGTGCCTCGCCTCTTTATTTCACGGCACTCGCTGGACCCTGTCGGCGCCTGGCTGGTACCTGTCATCGGCCCGGATGAGGTGTTCCAGCCCCGCGGCCCCTGCTCTCCTCATCCCCGCTGGCGTGGGTGAATCTGCGCAACCTGCGGCCTCTGTGTGTGGCTCCCCGGACAGCTAACGCTGTGGACCCGCCGGCTCCTGCCAGGATTGGGCTGGTAAATGCTAGATCGCTAGCAAACAAAACGTTTATCCTGAAGGATTTCCTGACTTCCCGAGGATTGGATTTTCTCTGTGTGACTGAGACGTGGCTGACTGTTGATGAGTCCAGTGCTTTCACAGAACTTTTACCC
>NC_065529.1:2306699-2323023 GCF_006386435.1 Epinephelus moara
CTTGATTAAACGCTGAAAATAATATAAAAGAGGGAGACAGGTTTTTCCTATTTTATCTTATTTTGTTTTATTTCTCCCTCTCCTCTCGCTGGAAGCGTCGGACCTCCCGCCTCCCGCTCCCGTCTCAAACACAGAGGTCTCCCTCTCCGCACCCACGGCGCACGCCCGGCCTGTTAAATAGCCTGTAAACATATCAACTGTGTGACACAAACTCAGTGCTTTGGTCATTAAATAATGTCGGGCTCGGTTCGGGTTCGGACAGAAATATGCGGCCCATGCCGCACTCTAACACACACACGCAAACACACGGAAAACCAGACATTATCATCAGTTTATAAAAAACCCCCGGACGCCCCAGACGGGACGTGAAAAGTGGACATGTCCGGGCAAAAGAGGACATTTGGTCAACCTAGAATGCGTGAATCAGTCAGATCTGCACTCCAGAGGAGAGCCTTCATTAGATTAGACTATGCAATATCGCCCACTACTGGATTTGTAAGTTAATGAACTGTAATTAAAGCTCTCTGTGCTTTAATTAGCGGCTATGAAACAACATGATCCTCTCGTCGTACTCGTACTCGTCGTCCTCCGCTTATCCGGGTCCAGGTAGCGGGGGCAGCAGCCTCAGCAAAGAAGCCCACACAGTCCTCTCCCCAGCCACTTCCGTCAGCTCTTCCGCGGGAACCCCGAGGCATTCCCAGGCCAGCCAGGTGATGTAGTCCCTCCAGCGTGTCCTGGGGCGGCCCCGAGGTCTCCTCCCGGTTGGACACGCCCGAAACACCTCCCAAGGGAAGCACCGGAAGGCATCCTTACCAGATGCCCGAACCACCTCAACTGGCTCCTCTCGATGTGGAGAAGCAGCGGCTCTACTCCGAGTCCCTCCCGGATGTCCGAGCTCCTCACCCTATCCCTAAGGCTGAGCCCAGCCACCCTGCGGAGGAAACTCATTTCGGCCGCTTGTACTCGCGATGTCATTCTTTCGGTCACTACCCAGAGCTCATGACCTATGACCTCACCGAACTCCTCCCACGCCCGAGTTTTTGCCTCCACGACTGCCGCCGCTGCGCTCCGCTTGGCCCGCCGGTACCCATCAGCTGCTTCCGGAGACCCACAGGCCAACCATGCCCTGTAGGCCTCCTTCTTCAGACTGACGGCTCCCCTCACCTCTGGTGTCCACCAGCGGGTTCGGGGATTACCGCCGCGACTGGCCCCAGCGGCCTTGCGGCCACAGCTCGCAACCGCCGCCTCGACAATGGCAGAGCGGAACAAGACCCATTCGGACTCAATGTCCCCCTCTGCCCTCGGGACGCGGTCGAAGCTCTCCCGTAGGTGGGAGTTGAAGATCATCTGGACAGGTTCTTCCGCCAGGCGTTCCCAGCAGACCCTCACTGTTCGTTTGGGCCTGCCAGGTCTGCGCGGCGTCTTCCCCCACCATCTGATCCAACTCACCACCAGGTGGTGATCAGTTGACAGCTCTGCTCCTCTCTTCACCCGAGTGTCCAGAACATATGGCCGCAGGTCAAATGATACGACTACAAAGTCGATCATTGACCTGCGACCTAGGCTGTCCTGGTGCCACGTGCACCGATGGACATCCTTATGTTTGAACATGGTGTTAGTTATGGCCAAACTGCGACCCGCACAGAAGTCCAATAACTGAACACCACTCGGGTTCAGATCGGGCAGGCCGTTCCTCCCAATCACGCCCCTCCAGGTCCCGCTGTCATTGCCCACGTGAGCGTTGAAGTCCCCCAGCAGAACAATGGAGTCCCCGGTCGGGGCACTGTCCAGCACCCATCCCAGGGACTCCAAAAAGGGCGGGTACTCTGTTGTCTGCGCTTATGCGCCGAACAGCAGTTCAGTCAGGACCCGTTCCCCGACCCAAAGGCGCAGGGAAGCAACCCTTTCGTCTACCGGGGTAAACCCCAACGTACAGGCAGAGAGTCTGGGGGCTATCAGAAAGCCCACCCCGGCCCTCCGCCTCTCACCTGGAGCAACTCCAGCGCTGGAGTTGGAATATAATTACTTATATAATTAATATAAAATGCAGTATGATACATATTAAGTATGATTCCTTATCTCTGGAACTACTTGAAACACACCTTGTTAAGTTTTAAGTCTCACCAAGGTCGACTGAGCACTTATCTGCAGCGTCCTCTCTCACACAGTGGTCCTGCAGCATCACTGCTCCACCACCACCCAGTGCTCCTACAGCAGGTTACAAATATACAAGATTACATATCTAATACTGTGATAGAATATATGTTTAGCATGATCATATGTATAAGTACAGAAGACGAGAACGGCCATGTATACATATATTTTTTTTTTGTGCACTGTTATCTCGTGATAATGACTTATTATTTCGTTATCTCGATATAACAAAGATTGTTTTCTGGTGATAACGAATTAATTATCTCGTTATCTTGATATAACAAAGATTGTTTTCTGGTGATAACGAATTAATTATCTCGTTATCTTGATATAACAAAGACTGTTTTCCCGTGATAATTGTCAAGTCTGATGATTGCGCACTGGTTAATGTGATCGTCTTGATTTCAGCCTACAAGAGCTGCCGTGGTCCTGCTAGATGCCTCCTACTGCTGCTGTTATCATTAGTTACACTTCTACTGTTATTATACACATGTGATTGTTGTCACATACCGTATATTTCCAAATAGACGCCCGGTGGCAAATAGCCACCGGGCACCTAATAGCCGCCAGGGGTTTGACCCCATTTTGCGTATTAAACGCCGGTCCGATTATTTCCTCATTCATTGCCTCAAGGAGGGACAGCCCTGCCTGCAGGGAGAGAGAAGCTCGCGAGGGCTGCTCTCTCCCTGCCTGCAGGGCTGTCCCTCATTGAGGGACTGTTTGCGCTTTTACGCACGGGTCGGTATTGAAGTGGCGCACGACTCGTGCTACGGACGGACGGACGGACGGACGGACGGTCGGACAGACAGCCACGTATCTAAAACAGGTAATACATCTGGCTACATCTTTCCCACATCAAATATCCGTGATCACCTACACCCGCGTGCGTAAAAGCGCACACAGTTCCGTGTCCTCTCACCGCGGATGATGTGATTTGATGGCCCAGTACTCATTGTAGCCCACTCTTATAAGACCCAACAATAATAATAATAATAAGCTACTGTGGACCTATATGCCATGCCTTTTAATAAAATTACCAGAGGAGTTCGCTGAAAAGCAGGTCCACAGTAGCTTATTATTATTATTATTAATATTATTATTATTATTGGGTCTTATAAGAGTGGGCTACAATGAGTACAGGGCCATCAAATCACAGCATCCGCGGTGAGAGGACACGGAATTGTGTGCGCTTTTACGTACGCGGGTGTAGGTGATCACGGATATTTGATGTGGGAAAGATGTAGCCAGATGTATTACCTGTTTTTTGATGTGGGAAAGATGTAGCCAGATGTATTACCTGTTTTAGATACGTGGCTGTCTGTCCAACCGTCCGTCCGTAGCACGAATCATGTGCGCCACTTCAATACCAACCCGTGCGTAAAAGCACAAACAGTCCCTCAAGGAGGGACAGCCCTGCAGGCAGGGAGAGAGCAGCCCTTGCGAGCTTCTCTCTCCCTGAATGAGGAAATAATCGCCCCGGCGTTTAATACGCAAAATGGGGTCAAACCCCCCGCGGCTATTAGGTGCCCAGCGGCTATTTGCCACCGGGCGACTATTTGGAAATATACGGTATGTGACAACAATCACATGTGTATAATAACAGTAGAACTGTGACTAATGATAACAGCAGCAGTAGGAGGCATCTAGCAGGACCACGGCAGCTCTTGTAGGCTGAAATCAAGACGATCACATTAACCAGTGCGTAATCATCAGACTTGACAATCATCACGGGAAAACAATCTTTGTTATATCGAGATAACAAGATAATTAATTCGTTATCACGAGAAAACAATCTTTGTTATATCGAGATAACGAAAAAATTAATTCGTTATCACAAGATAACAGTGCACAAAAAAAAGAAATACGTGGCCGTTCTCGTCTTCCGTAGTATAACACAGTAATATATACATACATTTGGTATTTAGAATAATTCCCCATTTAGCCTGGTATGTTTCATTTATCAAAATTACTTATCTTGTGTTTTAAATCTCATTCCGGTCCTAAAACTTCCCACTCACTTCGCTATCAATGTAATATCAGCTGAGCTGTAACATATTATAGACAGGTATACTCAACAGAATCACAAAGCCTAAAAAACAGACCATAAGTTACGTTTTTGTTTCATTTCAGCTCCTCCACTCAACAATCACGCAGCAATGTCATATTTAACAGCTAATATCTAACTCAGACTGGCTCGCAAAAAATCAGGACTGGAAGCACTGTAACTTCCCAATGTTAGATAAAATGGTTTAGGAGAAGACAATTTAAAACTACCAGGCTGTTCATGGTTAGCATTACCTGTATGGTGTGTACAGTATGTACAGTGTCCTAGCCTAATCTGTTATCTTATCTTTTAATATTACATAAATCTACTAATTTAATGGGAGATAATCCACTAACAAGCTTTAATGCACATGTTAATTTAGATAAATTGTGCTGATAATGTAAAATTTGAGTCTTTGGACATCTTACCTGTTAAAAGTACATCACAGCTGGTCTTTTCTGCTGTAACTCCATTGCGCTGCTAGCATGTGCCGCTTACTTCCGGGAACTATTGAGAGGCTCCGCGAACCACCATTGCTGTGAAAAAAATGACCCATTAGAGTGAACGGAGATGACGCGACTCTCTATTCAAGGGCTCTGGTGCTACCCATCTAATACGGTAGGGGGCGGTGCGCACATTCAGGGCTGTACAGTGCAACACGTGCGATGGAAAAAAAAAGTTTGTGCGATGAATTTATTTGACTAGTAGCACGTCTGTTTTTTTTCTCGTTTTTTCAGTAGACGACAAGAGCGTTCACTGCGGTGCATCGTCTAGCAGCCCACGGAGCGACGACAGCAGCGGATGGAGGGCAGAATGGCGTGTGCGAGTCCCGGAGTGGCGTTTTTTGAAAATTGTGATTCAATGGCGAGTGAGTCAGAGGAGGATCAAGGAGTGTGGACTGAAATGAGAACAAAAAACGCGAGGAAGAAGAGTCTGAGTCACAGTGAGTCGGAAACTCAATATGAGATGAAAAAAGCACGGAGAGGAAATGAGAGTGAAGAGTGGAAAGTAATCATGGAGTTCGGAGAACATTCCAGTGGCAAATTACATCCAATTAAGCTCACGAAGGCTATTCATGAAGAAATCGGTCCAGTTAAGCAAGCAAGATTTTTAAGCAAAGGAAGAATGTTGGTGGAAACACATAATAAGGTCCAACAAGAAAAGATATTGAAGATGAAGACCCTGAATGGAGTTCGAGTTAAAAGCCATATTCCTGGAGCAAATCGCAAGATACGTTGAGTGATTAATGGAGTCCCTTTAGAAATGAGTTTGGAAGATTTCAAGAAAGAAATTAAAGGGGGAAAAGTGACCGTAGTGAAGCGCCTTCCTACTAGGTATCAGAGGAAAATGGTGGATAGCTCGTCTGTTTTCATTCAGTTTGAAGGCACCATGCTGCAGAAAGTAATGATTGGATGTATGAGTTTCCCTGTCAGAGAGTATGTGCCAAAACCATTAAGATGCTTCAAATGTCAGAGAATAGGGCATGTGGCAGAGCAGTGCAAATCAAAACCTAGGTGCGCTAAATGTGCTGGGGAACATGAGTATGGTGGCTGTGCAGTGGATGCAAAACTGAAGTGTTGTAACTGTGGAGGGGAACATAGTGTTGCTTATCAAGGGTGTGAAGTGCAGAAAAGAGCAAAGGAAATCCAAAGATACAAAGTGGAAAACAAAGTGTTAACGTGGAGTGAGGCAGGGGTGCCCCCTATCAGTGTATCTATTTCTTCTTTCTGTACAACTCCTTATCAGTGTATCTATTTCTTCTTTCTGTACAACTCCTTAATTTACATATCAAACTCAGTTCATTAAAGGGTATGGTCGACGCTAACAAAGAAATGTTCATAAGTCAACTAGCAGATGACACTGCTCTCTTTCTCAGGGATGCTTTGCAAGTATCAGTGGCAATCAACAGTATCCAGTCCTTTTCGAAAGCCTCCGGACTTTCCCTTAATCTTAATAAATGCGAACTTTTGCCTGTTAAAGACCGTTTGGTGGTCTCAATTCATGGAATTCCTGTGAGAAACTCTGCAACATACCTTGGTATTCAAATCACTAAAAATGGGCAATCTAGATGCTCTGTAAACTTCACTCCTATCATAGAAAAAACCCAAAAAATCCTTAATCACTGGCTGCAGAGAGACTTGTCTTTAAGGGGAAGAGTTCTGCTTTCGAAGGCAGAGGGAATCTCACGTCTAACCTATGCTGCTCAGTCTTTACATGTTGATAACACAACTTGCAAATCAACTGATAAAATGTTACACAATTTTTTATGGAAAAACAAAACCCACTAATTATGAAAATCTGTCAATTTAAGCTCTATGACAATGGTGGTTTGAATTTTATTGATTTTGGCGCACTTAATACCTTCAAGATAAATTGGATCAAAAAGTATTTGAAAAACCCCACATCTATTTGGAACTTCATTTCACATTGTGTGTTCTCAAATTTAGGCGGCCTTAATTTCTTGCTGCTCTGTAATTATAGCATTCCAAAAATACCACCGAAACTTTATCACTTCCATCAACAGGTTCTTTTAGCGTGGACATTGATTTACAAACACAATTTCTCTCCGCAGAGTTGCTTCATTTGGAACAACTGTAATATTGTTTATAAAAACAAAACACTTTTTTTTGGATAAATGGTTTAACAATGGAATTGTTTTAGTTAGTCAACTGTTCAAAAAAGATGGGCTGTTGTATAATTACTCTGAATTTCTTATGAGATATAATGTACCAATAACACCTAGAGAATTTTCAGTGGTATTTGATGCTATTCCTTCTGGTCTGTGCATGTTCTTCAGGTGCTCTGACAGCTCTCCTCCCTTATCATTCAATCCTCCTGAAGTCTTCTCTCGGTAGTGTTTGCTTTTCATCTGGTAAGCTTCTGAACCCCAGAATAAGAGCCATGTTTCAGGATGGCCTAGTTTCCGTCCCACCAGCAACATTTTATTGGGTCAATTTCGTGACTGATATTGAGTGGAAAAAAGTTTGGACGTTACAAACAAAGTCAAAGAGATCTCATTTAAATTGATACACAAATTCTGCCCTTATCAAAATTTAAGAATGATATAGATGTTAACTGTTCTTTCTGCCAAAAGCATCCTGAAACATGCACTCACTTATTTTGGTCATGTGAATTCACTTATAAATTCTGGAGGGACTTCCACAAGTTTATTGCTGATTCTGTCTTTTCTGATTTTCACCTTTACTATAAGAATGTTATTTTTGGTTTTCAAAATTTTAATCACAAAGATAGTGATGCATTCTTTTTTATAAATGTGTTTTTATTTTTAGCAAAGTTTCAAATACCCAAGTGCAAATTCATCAACAGAAAGCCTGAACTCTTTTTACTTAAAAAAGAATTTGAACAATATATGAGGATAATCTCTTCATCGAAAAACACAAAGGCTTTAAAGACTATCAACATTTGCAAATCGCTAAATTTGTTTACATGAAATATGCTCTCGCACACTTAATTACTTTCTTACTTATTCTCTGTTGTTTTTATTTTTATTTATTTATTTTTTCTTTATATTTTACATTTGCCTCTCTTGTCTTTAATGGGTTTTTTGGGGGGGGGGTTTCAGTCATCTGTATTTTGATCCTGATTTTGCTCTGTATAATTGTACTTACTAAAGATTTAATAAAAAAAAAAAGAGTTTGTTCATTAGCATAATGAACGAAGGGAAAGCTCTTGTCATCGAGTGTCTTTGTCTCTGTGGGGGAGGCGGGGCTGTGGGCTACACACACACAGTGTGGTCTTCGTGAGGGGGAGACGAGGCGGAGAAAAAACAGAGTTGAGCGTAACCTGAATAACAAACCGGGGCTAGCTGTGAGGCTAGCGGAGCGTTAGCCGCAGCATGACCAGAGGGAAGCACAATCAGTTAGCTTCCGCTAGCTTCCCAGCTAGCCCCGGCTCTCCGTTTGGATCCAACCGGAGCACCGAGCCCTGGTTTGTTATTCAGGTTAAAGTGGGAATAAGCAGCGGGTTTGTCGGGCAGCTGAGTGAAGTGGAGCCTGCAGAGGAAACACTGTGACCTCTTTCGAGATGACCTGCGCCTCGCCTGGAAAGTAGACGAGAGCAGGTGGCCACAGCCGGGGGGGCGGTGACAAAAAGCTGTGGTGAAGTCGGACAGTTTCCCGACAGTTTCCGTTATAGTTGGTAATCCTGTTCAGAAACACTTCTTGTTATATTGGGTGAAATGGCCCTTCCACCCTGAGAGTAGTCAATACATAATGTGTTCAGAAAAATGAATGAAAAAAATCTGACCTCTGTGGCAGCTGCAGGCCTGTAAAAACTCTGACCAATCCCTGCCATTCGGTGCGAATGGAAAGAACCAATCAGATGCCTTCATGTCTCGTCCTGCCCGAGCCCCCCTCCATCCTTCCCTCCCTCCTCCCTGCGTGCACTCTTCACGTGTCACCGTTGCCGGAAATATTCAGCACACTCCTCAGCAGAAATATTGAGTTAGCAGGAGTTTGCTGAACAATGGCAGAGAAAATGCAGCCAAAAGTACCACTTCCAGCGTTATTTGTAACAGCTCGCCCCGCTAAACAGGCTGAGAAAGGAAAGTCAGAGGCAGAAAAGGCTGCGACGAAAAAGGCTTTGGATAAAGCGAGAGGACAAACCAGACATCAACATCCGTACAGCTTTTGAACAGTGGAGACAACTGAGGGAGCTGAAGGGCCTGAAAAGTGATGCAGAGGTTGCTGTCTTTCTGTTGGACAGGTAATTATTTGTTTTGCTTCGGGGGGATTTGTTATTTTACTCGGCTCTCCTCTGCCCTGCTGAGTCTGACTTCTACTGCAGGATGCGCGTTCAAGCTTGTGTGGGGCCGTGGCTTGGACGGAGCACTGACGGGAGGGGGAGGAGGGGGCGGAGCTTAGAGGAGGTGCCGCTTTCAAATCTTGCTAGCTCTCCAACATTACCAACTATAGCTTTAAAAGGCTTGTTCGGGATGAACTGCGCCTCGCCTGGAAAGTAGACGAGAGCAGGCGGCTGCAGCGGGGGGCGGTGACAAAAAGCTGCGGTGAAGTCAGACAGTTTCCCGACAGTTTCCAGCAGCCTTCAGTACGTACAGGAAGTCACAGACACACTTACATCCTGTCTGGAATTATGTCAATTCATTAAAAAAGTGATCAGACCCATATGCCAGTTTGTTTTCATTCTCCAGTTGTTTTAATTATGATAGATTAATTTATTAAAATGCTTTACAGGTGATCTGTAGTTTATGTTCATGGTTTATTCTCCATCTGACGTGAATTCTCCTGTAAATCAGCATCATATCAGTTTGACCTGTCCCCTCAACTACACAGGCTAAATAAACAGTGCTTGACTATAAGGTTAATATTTTCAGAAGAAAAAATATACAAGACAACATCTTTCATTAAGGCTCAGTCAGATACAGTCAGGGCTTCACATCTGATGTTATTTTAAGAATTCTCACATCCCACTGACCACAAGTCTCTGTGTTGCTAAATACTTCAATAATAAAAAAAGTCCAGTGTGCCGGGTTTGTTCTAAAACCATCTCAACAAAAAGAGCGAATACGACTAACTTAACTGCACACCTGAGAGTGAGAGACTGACAGTCTATTTTTTTGTATTTATAAAGGTCTTTATTTATTTATTTAGATATTTTTACGTGTTATTTCGGACATTTAAATGTTCTTTTTTTGCATTCGTAAATATTCTTGTTAAATAAATGTTTATTTCTCTTTAAAAGGGTGTACTTGCATCATTATGCTTTTATTATCATTATCTAAGTTTAAAAAATGGTCTAAAAATAGCAAAATTACAACGATAATAAAAATGGTCTTAAAAGCACAATATTACGCAATATTATCACTTATCGCAATAATTTCTGACGCAATTAATCGCCCAGCAAAATTTGTTATCGTGACAGGTGCTACAAACTTTCTGGCCTGTACTACAAAATTATCACCCTCTATAGCACAAGTGCTATGGGCTAAAAAAGTTAACGTACAGCCCTGACATTTGATATATGGACGCATCACAGATCATGGTGTAGCGGGTAGTTGCACTCGTTAGCCAATATCAATAAGTTGTCAATATTAGCCAGGTGGGCTAACCAATGCACCGTGGCTATGGGCTAGAATCGGCTCAGAAGTCTAGATGCGGCTGCGGGAGCTGGTGATCAGCAACTAATAAGGACACCAGAGGCGGTTAATTAGTGCAGGTACCTTGTATTTCAAAGTGAATATGACAACCCAAAATATTTACAACAACAAATGGTAAGGAAAAAAATAAAAAAACCCAAAATATATACAAAACTGCAGTTATGGCAACCGGTTAGAATATTACTTAAGTGCACTTTAGATATGGCTCAGTTTGGTTCAGGATTTAACACAACAACATACAAAGGTTCACAATGGGAAAATAAATGAATCCCCAAAGTTGCATGCACACAATCTACACACTGTCACAACAATCCACGAGGGTCTGAGTGAGCGTTCATGGGGAATTGTCCATTGAATATTGTCCATTGAAGGGAAGGGATGTGAGTGGAGTTGTGGCAGTTTAATGAGAATTGCGTGGGGCGGCTGTGACAGCCTCCTACCAGACCAGTAGGGCTGCGATGCTGTAGTGCTACAGAGGTTGTTGGCTCCCAGGTGTGGTTTCAGTAGCTCGCCATCTTCGGCTCCAAAAGGAGACACTGGCCTGCATCAAAATAACAGGTCCAGTCAAACCAAGGTGTTAAGGCAGATAGTTGTGTTAACTTTTAGCTTACCTCATTTATATCCATTTATGTGTACACAAAATAAAAATCATAAATTAAACATAGAAAATACAATTCATATAAACATCCAAAGTGCTTTCAGAGTTTCCATGTTTTAGCTACATCCAAAGTACTACAGGTTGGCATATAATTTGCACATGCTAACACAATAACAAATTACAACAATGCATTCACTGTGGGCATGTAGCAATTTAGCTTGTGCTACAGCCGAAATACATGCAGCAGACGTAGCAACCAAAACACAAGGTAACGCTAGCCTTGCTTAGCACAACATAGCCCAGACACATGAATCACGAACAGCCGACATCCCGAACATGCAACACTCACCAGTTCCTTTGATAAACCACGCACGACAGCGGCACCAACTCCCAGCGGCCCAGTAGTCGGATCTAAAAGGTTATGACATACTTAGCATGCTGAGTAGAAAACAACCGAAAGAGCGAACGTCTGTAAAGACCAGATGGTTACGAACCTGCACGCAGCTGTCGACCGGCTCTCCCCGCAACTCTGAGTAGGAGATCCGCCGCAGCTGCTACAAATTTCGCTCTGCGTGACGTGATTGGTTGGGCGCGGTCACATGACTGGGTGACGTGAGGTAGTGACGTCGAGGTGTTCGGAGGGTGTGCAATAATAATTAAGTTATATTAAGGCAGATTTTTTTAACCTGGGTTACAATGGCATTCCCTGGGATTGTGCAAACACTGTTAGAATTAGCTGCCCAGGTGGATTCTAATATTATATCTGAGTCTGATGCCCGTGCAGGTCATAGAGAGCTTGGCTGCATACTCTGCCGTCACAGATTGAGACGTTAATGAGGTTGCTTTAGCTAACTTCTCTTCAGTCCTGGAACGACTGGATGCTGTGCAGCCTCAAAGGGGATGAGGACAACCAGCCATCAACATCCCTTTCGAGGCCATAGAAAACTACTTATTAAATGGTTTCAAAGTGAAGGAAATAGCAGAGCTGTTCGGTGTAGGCCACCAGACCATCTGTCGGAGGATGCAAAGCAACGGATTGAGGTAACGGTAACAGGCTCCTTATTACTATTATTTGTAAAGGGACCGTGTTCACAACTGCTGTGACTGCTGTAGTGTAAGGCACACCTGGATTTATCAAAGAAAAAAAACAGACCACACACACACACACACACACACACACACACACACACACTGAATGTGCACACCGCCCCCTACCATATTAGATGGGTAGCACCATAGACATATATACGTATATATGTCTATGGGTAGCACAGTCAGCATGGAGCTGAAGAAGAGCGGCTGCTGACGTCACTCTCCAAAATAGCAATGTCCTCTTTGTTTTCTTTTTGATTATGGCATAAAATGTGCAGACTTGGAGAAGAAAATGCAAATGCAAATAGGCTGATTGATTATTAATTTTATTTATGAGTCAGATAATGCAGCCACATTCTTAAAATGAAAAAGCATTTCTGTAAATGCATTTTAATTTTCAAATTTTACATTTCAAATTGAATTTTGGTATCTATTTGCTGGGGCATATTTTGAAAATTAAATCTCAAATGACTTTTTCTTTTTCATTTTAATTAAGTGAAAGAATGAGCAGTCTTGAAGAAGAAAATTAAAATGCAAATAGGTTGATTGATGATTAATTTTATGTATGAGTCAAATAATGCAGCCACATTCTTAAAATGAAAAAGCATTTCTGCAAATGCATTTTAATTTAAATATTGGTCACGATTCGCTTCCATAGTTTTTCTTCCTCCTCAGACTTCACAGAGCCACAAACGACACCATACAACCATTATTCACAGAAACAATACCAAGGACATGACTTTTGTGTCTCAATAGCTGTACGGCCCTGTCCAACAGTGATACAAATTTGTGTGTTTCAGTCATCCTTTAGCTGTCAACAACACAAAGGTACTCTTTAGGAGCAGTGAAGTAGCCTATCTGTATAAACCTAAATTAAATGTTCTGGAAGTTGTCTCAGCTGATGAAAGTCACACTAATTCTCTTCTCAGTCCTACACAATCAACAAGCCTGGCTGTGTGCCTGACTGTGGCAGGTGGTCTGGGTGACAGTTTGCCCTCTTCATCTGTCAGGCCCTCGAGGTTGGAGCTAAAAATAGATCCCAGCTATGAGGGCCACATCCTCCGTGTCAGCAGGACAACGTCATTATGCGCCTGGGAGGGAGCCAGCCCAGGCCTGCATTTCCTCTGCCAGCACAGAATGGTTTGCATTCACTAATAGGCCTAAGTGACCCATTCTGTTTTCTGTTTGTACAAAGTCTGATTGTATTTTTACAGCATTTTTTTCAAACTCTTTGTTGATGGCTGAAATTCGTCAACATTTGTTGTTTTTAAAACTTAGTTAATATATTTATTTATTTTTGCCTCTACCATAATAGAGTTTTTTTGCACATTGCGCCACCAAGTGGCATCCTTGCACCATTGTCATACTGTTACGGTGTGTTCAGGTGCTGTCAGAAATATAGTGTAGCATGACTTAAACAGACTGCAGGGAACCCCAACCCACGATTTTCTGTGATCCCCGACATTTACACAAAGAGAGGACTCTGGGGTTATTTTTTTAATGAAATTTATTGAAAATGTTCTGGTACAGGACATAAATCCTCCACACCACTCTCACCAACTACAACAAACAAACAAACAAGCTATATTTTTTATTATTGTTTTTTTAATATTAATAAATACACTTAAATAGTCACAAATCAGCTTTAAAAATGTTACAAAATATCATTTGTTGACCAGACTTTATCCAGCATATTTTTAGTTAGCTGAAGGAGCCCACACTACATCCTCTGAAAGCTCATTCCATGCTTTTACTGCATGAATTGTGAAGATGTTTTTTCTCTTTTCAGAAAAACAAAACAACAAAATTAAGATAGATGTTAATCATGTCACCTCTGTGTCTCCTCACCTCTCCTCATATATCTCTTTCAGACCTGGAATTAGTTTAGGAGCTCTTCTCTGAACGTCCTCAAAATATTTTAGATATTCTAAGTTATAAGGGCACCAGACCAAACTTGCAAATTCAAGATGACATCTTACCAGGGATATATATTATGGTAAAAATAATCTATGCATAAATTTTGAAAAGTTCTTCTGATTATCATAAAGTGGCCTTTTTATTTTTTTTCTGGAATGTTGATGTGGAATTAAAGTGAACTGTCAATCACTTCACCTATGTCCTTTTCCTCTTCCACTTGCTGAACTTTGCATGACATACATTACTACTTTTCACTTTCTGGTGTAATATTTTTCATGTGCAATTTTATTCAATATCATGATCACTTGTCAGTATAGTGCAATATCATTCACTGAAAACCCAATTCATGTGCAATACTACTTCTCATTGTATATCATATACAATATAATGTTGATTACCAGGCGCAAGCTGCATTTTTCCACCAATTTATTTCATTTTTAGTAACTCTATTTTGACTGGTATTTTTAAAAACTGGGCCCAGTGTGTGACCCTGACCCGGGGAATGCCCTGGTTGTTCTGGTTGCTGCTGTTTTGTAAATGGTTGTTACTTCAATTTGTGTCACTGTAATTGAAGCATTCTCTGGCACAAGAATTTCCTTCAGGATAAATAAAGTTCTGTTGAATTGAACTGAACTGAAGTGAATTAGATTGCACTGAATTGAACTGAACCACCATATCCCCAAATATATAATTAACTCTATTATCATTTGATTTCCCAGTGTGACGTGTAGATGTTTACATTTCTTTGGAATTCAAATCCAGTAACAACCAATCACACCAATTACTCAAGCTACAGAGAACTTTGTGACAATGGGTTGTGTCGGTGTCGTTAGTAATTGTTGTGGCAAAAAATAATGACAGACCAATCAATACAGTTCAATAGTGCATTTATTATGTAGGCTATTCACTGATGTTACAATAGTTGGAACAATTGGAACAAGGTACATATTACCTGCAGGTTTGAGGAATAGAGCAACAAAGTTAGATGGTCTGGAGAGGGAAGCGAGAGAAGAGCAGAAAAGAGAAGACCTCGACAGTCTCCTCCTGTGTTTCTTATAACCCATTTCGCTCCCCTATCCCATATCTTCAGTGGGGACATTACTTACAATAAGGCAACATTCAAATCAAGCACCCAATAGACAAGGCATCACATTCCACACACTACAATCTCTCTCCCTGTCTGCCAAGCCCTTAGGTAATATTAGAGCTGCCCTGAGGCAATATTAACCCAATAAAGAGTGAGTGAATGAGAATATTACAATGTTGTAGATACTAATGTGAATAGTATAATAAAAGTATAAAAGTAATATTATGTTTTATGTATGATATGTATTATAAACCACTACATCATCCACAAAAAGATATGCATCAGACTGTATCACGCCTGGTAAATCATTTATACAGGGACAAGCACAGATCCTTATAGAACCCCAGAGGTCACCGGATTCCAGCCTGAAGTGGCAGCATTTACCACCACCTGCTGTTTCTTATTACATAAGAACTCCTGTATCCAGTCTGTAATTCTGTTCTCTGTGCAATATGAATTTTGACAGTAGTCTTATATGTGGAACTGTATCAAAAGCTTTTTGTAAAGCAACATCATTGGAGTTTAAATTTTGCAATTTAAAGCTAAACGACTATTTTATAGGCTGGCAAAAATATTTTTTAGACTCCGTGTATTTAAATTTCAGCAGCCTACTTAAGCTACTGATTTTTGTTTGTTTGTTTGTTTTGTTTTGTTTATTTGGTCGTATCGAGAAGACTTGGAATATAAATCTAGATAGGGCTACTTAAAGCCTAAATGTTTGTTTTGAAAATTAAAAGTTAAAGACAGTTTAATTGAACTGAGCTGATTGAACTAATCTTTTGTGAAAAATAAATTTAAACTTTTGGAACATAAAAATTAAGTCAATGACAGTTAGTGAGACTAAAATATTTTCATTGGCAGGCTATTGTATAAAAATTTTGCTTGAAACATTCTCTCAAAGAAAATACATTAATATGTATATATATATATATATATATATATAAATAGCAAGGACAAAAACTTACATTCATAAGATCATAAGCATAACAGGACTTGAAGTCTATCTGGGCTTTTGCCAGTGGCGGAGCCAGAAAATTTTCTGTGGGGTGGCCAGGATGGTTATGTGATCATTTTGGGGTGGCAATGTCTCAGTCGAAAATACAGGGGTATTTAGGGCAACCTAAACCACACACCTCCACAATATTTGGAATGCAGGTAATGGTGGAAAAGATCAAATAATATTCAGTGTATCTAACTTTTTTTCTTATTCCTGCAAGTAAAGTAAAAAAGATGCTTACACTATACAAATGTAGCACAATATACAGACTAGAGGGTGACACGGGAGTGGATTTTCAG
>NC_065529.1:2323988-2327321 GCF_006386435.1 Epinephelus moara
GTCCAGTCTCTTTGGTGGAGAGAGACGAGGAAAACAAACACGCATGAATATGGCAATTAATCCCATGTTATCCACCGTCTTTGTCTTCTGTTCTTTTTGTTTTATGGCGGTACCATCTTTGTCTGGTGGCGCTTTCGTGCCAAATATCCAAAACACAGGATGTGCGCGCATCTAAAGTGTCCGATAGTGCCATCGCAGTGCAGGAAAGGTTCCACATGCTGGGAAACGAGCGACGGCTGTGATGCGGTGGTTGGGGTCAGGCCAGGGTGGCCAATAGGGTGGCCAGGATTCCGCATGAGGTGGCCACGGCCACCTCCTGCCACCCCACACCTCCGCCATTGGCTTTTGCAGTCAAGGCCCCTCATCTCTGTTACTCCCAACCTGAGGGTCTGAGGTTGCAGAATCAGTGACATCTTTTAAAACACGTATCTGTTAAAGATGCCTTTAATTATTGTAGCACACTGTTTATTTTAAATCTCTTATTTTACCTTTTTTTTAAAAAAAAAAAAAAAAAAAATCATATCAGGTGTTGTAGCTATTCTTTTACTTTTGTATTATTTAAATGTTTGATTTTATTTGCCTCAGTTCAATTTTCAGGGCAGTTAGTTGCCACCTTTGCCTGTCTTTTTCTTTGGTGGTATTTATCTAAATTGTTGGGACTCATGTTTGTTTGTATTTATCAAAATTGCCTGATGTTATTTGCCTAAATCCTGCATTGTTTAAATTCGGGTTTTAATTCGGTATGTTAAGCACTTTGTAACTGTTTTGTGAATAAACTTTGCTTTATGAATAAAGTTTACATCATTATTATTTTTTTCTTATTTTATTTATTTATTTTATTGTCGACTTTTTAAAATTTTGAATGTTGCGATAAAATGTATAAAGCCAGTCTAGTCAAAGCCTATTTGCTAATCTGAAGGTTACTGTTTTACACCGTGAGGTTTCTTTTATACCCCGTGGTATGGCAAAGGCATGACCCTATGGAACGTGGAAAGGACCAAAACGTCTAATGTGACGTTCGCATTAACACGCCAAATTTGTATGTCTTAAGATGGAAGAAAATGACCTGTTAACATGATTTGTACGTCTTAAGACGCCAAAAAATGCCCTGTTAACACGAAAATGCCTAGCCTACCCATGATCCTCCGCTTCTTCTTCTTCTTGTTTAACTGCAGTTAGCATCCAGCTTAATGGTGCATTACCGCCACCTTCTGCTCTGGCGGCGAAACCCAAAATGAACCGGCAACAGAGGCTGCAAGCTTTAGCGGACAGATTTCAACAGCTGGTAAATCGCCAGTCCGCTAACGTTACCCGAAATGACAACGGAGACGGACCTTCAAATTCTGGGACCACTTTGGTCGACAGGCAAGTGCAAAATTGACTTCACTAACTTAGTCGGATGAACATGGCGCCAAAAATTCTTAACTTCAGTCTCTGTAATTTACAAATAAAATTAGCCCTGTCCTCGTACTTTTGTTGGAATTAACAGCTAACCTATGTTCGAAGAATGTAAATTTATAGCCTATATAGCAAGATGAGAATAAAAAGCAAATATGACAATGGGACGTTTTAGCTTGGGTAATCAAGGTTAGTAAGCTAACATTTTTGCTACCCTGATAAGATAGCTGCTATAACGTTATACCTCACGTTACATCTAGTGTTTGTGGAAGCAAAAAAGTCAAGGTCCCGAGCCGTGCCAGAAAGCTCGCGACCTCGCTCTTCTCTTCTCAAACAGACTTTCTTTGTCTTCCATTAGATATCAAAAACTCAAATACTCAGAGGTCAAAAAATCACTGGAGACACGTAGAATCAGATGCAACTGAGTTTAATGTGCTCGCAGGCAACAAACACATCACAACTCAATGAGCCAAGCTCCGGAGCAAGACTGAAATTTCTTTGTTTGCGCTCGCTCTTTTATCGTAGAATTTCTGCTGAGTCATCTCTTTTCCTTAAACTTTTCCACTGGGCGCTGATCATAAAGGTGTCACATTTCTGCTGAGTTTTAGTCCTTCCCACCATATCGGTGTCACATTTCTGCTGACTCAGCACTTTTTTAGTCCTTCCCCCTCTAGTGGCAGGCCTTTTTGCCTTTGTTCAGACACGTCTGGACATGCCCAGACATGCCCAGACATGTCCTAATGGTGTAATCTTTTTCTCCCGGCCTACTACTACTGTCTACTATTACACTTCCAGGCAATACATGGTATGGTATGTGTGTGTTTTCAATATATGAATACGCAAACTTGTGTAAAAGTGCTTTGCCATACATGGATACATAAAACATGGTTACATGAACTCCAACCTTAATCAACTTATGCAAAATGAAACATTTACCTGATTAGTGGTTAAATCTTACACTACATGTTCTATATCTAAGGTTATGGTTAAGTGTGTTAGTGCATAGCCACTGTTGTCTTCCAACTACATAGCAACCAGAACATTCATTGAAAAGCCTCTGTCAGGCACCATGTGAAAAATTGGTACCTTTGAACAGTCCTTATTTCAAATTTGAATCAAAGGAGTTTTATTGCTAAGTAGGTTTGCACCTACGAGGAATTTGACTTGGTTATTGGAGCTTACACAAAAGACAAAGAATAAGAACAAGTACTGCAGAAGCAATTATAAAAAAAAAGGATAAAATACAATAGCAAAAATACAAAATAGGGGAACAACAATATATAATGAGAAACTGTGTGTAGTATATACAAAATGTGCAGAATAGTATTGTTTTACCAGAGAGAGTTGTACAATTGTGCAGAGTTAATGTGCAAAAGAAAAATATGACTGGTCTGTACAGAGCTGTACAATTGTGCAGGGTTAATGTGCAAAAATTTGCATACTTGAGTGATTTTTATGCCTATATGTATTGCCTTTTTTCATATAGACTAAGGGTATTCAGGAGAGATCAGGAGCCCAGGAGGACAAGACCAGCCAGACAGCGGCTGACTAAGATATGGCTCGCTCTTCTCCCAAATGGGCGAGATACAGTATTCATACCAAGGCGTAAGTTGAATGATCAGGCTTAGACAGAGGAAAAGATAGCAGAGATGGGGACTCGAGTCATTGTGACTTGGACTCGAGTCGACTCGAGTCGCTGTTTTGTTGACTTGTGACTTGACAAAAAATAAAAGACTTGAGACTTGACTCGGACTTGGAAGTTAAAGACTCGGGACTTGACTTGAGACACGATGACTTGAGTGTTATTCACATCATGTTTTTGGTTAGAATATAAAATTAATAAATTAATTTAAAAAATAATGTCGATTACCCGGTAGGAGCGCAGGCTGAGAATGGCGTTGTCATGATTGGATCACTACCCTGTCAATCAGTCAT
>NC_065529.1:2327893-2344891 GCF_006386435.1 Epinephelus moara
CCTGCAAAGTAAACATTGCAGCGATGAAGTCAATGTTTACTGACAGTTACTTATATCTCGTCTTTTCACTTTATTAAGATCAGATTCTGCAGATAAAATTACAATAATAAGGTGACTTGACTTGACTTGACTTGGCTTGACCTATTACAGGACTTGACTTGACTTGACTTGCCCAAGAAAAAATGACTTGGGACTTACTTGAGACTTGAAGGTTAAAACTTGAGACTTACTTGAGACTTGCACATGTGTGACTTGGTCCCATCTCTGAAAGATAGGATTGCTTATAACTTCTGTTGACTTACCTTCACAAAGAAGCTCAAACGAGACCAATGAGTGAAATGGTTTTAGAATTTAGAGTAGCTTTCTTTTGTCACACTGTGAGTAGTAGACTATTTCTGAGTACTATGCCATAACTTCCAAAAATAAAGGTCTGTTGTTTTAAGTAACTCAGTCTTAGCTTTGTAAATTGTTTAAAGTATTGAAAGGGGAACCTGTAAACCATTCACTACATTTGTGGTTTCCTTTTTTCCTCAACAGCGGGATCATCAATAAAGCAAGTTGTTGTGCCACTCTCCATGTCAGAGAGTGAATTTGTGGATTGCATTAAAGCAGAATTCCCTTCTCTACAAGGCGACTTCTGCCTTTGCAGAGTTGACAGACAAAGGAGAATCCACCAACTGGAACTCTCCTCTATCTGTCCTTCTGCTATAAAAGCATGTCCTTTGCTGAGAAGATCAGCAGTGTACATCAGACCAAAGGTATGCTGTCAATTGACTCAACTTTCAGGGCCTCTCAAATGTCACGTAGGCTATAATATAACATTGAAAGTAAATGAAACATACAATCTGTCACATGTTCTAACATAAACTTGTAATAAACTGCCTTGTGCTCAATTACAATTGGAAGAGGCATATAGTGTGAGTATTCTAAGAATGTATTATTTCATCATCAATTTAACAGGAAAATGGAGAGGAAGAGGTCAGGAATATGCAGGAATTGGGGGACAGAACTGGAATGGAGGAGGAGGAGGAGGAACAAAACAGGTTTGAGATGGGTCTTTGGTTGGTATCCGTACTGTGCAGGCTTTTGGATAATTAACCTTATGTAACTGCTTATTATCCAGGGTGTTTTTCCAAATCATAAAGAGCTTCCAACAGATTGACCCAGAGTACATTTTTTTTTTTTTAAATTGACAGGCATTGGTTTTATGGCTTGTTCTGCCTGGCCAGCAAGATGGATTCTGATTAATTGTTAGGCCTTTGTGTCAGTGTATATGTTCTATTTGGAAATGTAATTTTGATCCTCCTCGTGCAAATGGCTATATTGGGGATGGATTCATGGCATAACAGTATCATTCATGTTTTTCAGTACATTATCAATACCTTCTGTGATTTCAGGACATATCTACGGAAACACCGAATGTTGGCTTGCTGGAATGGCGTGCCCTACGCAGCCNAATTGTTAGGCCTTTGTGTCAGTGTATATGTTCTATTTGGAAATGTAATTTTGATCCTCCTCGTGCAAATGGCTATATTGGGGATGGATTCATGGCATAACAGTATCATTCATGTTTTTCAGTACATTATCAATACCTTCTGTGATTTCAGGACATATCTACGGAAACACCGAATGTTGGCTTGCTGGAATGGCGTGCCCTACGCAGCCAGCAGGATGACGATTACCAATGTTCACTGGTAATAGACAGAGAAAGGGTAAGAAAATGCAGACATATTCATATGGCTAGCTCACACTCAACTAAATAAATTGTTTTGCAGTTCCCTTTTAAGGTCATTTTTCTCCTGGTTTTTCTGATTGATCGATACAATAGCACTTATATAACTAAGTTTTATATTACATCAGGAGAGAAGACGAAGGCAAATCCAGGAGCGTGAGCTGAGAAGAGTCCAGGTAAGTTAGTCATCAGAATCAGAATCAGAAATACTTTATTAATCCCTGAGGGAAATTAGGATCGTTTCAGTCGTCTTTATTAATCCCTGAGGGAAATTAGGATCGTTTCAGTCGTTCCCATTGAAGCATATGAAATAAGAAATATAGGTACAGAGATTAAAATAAAGATAGGTAGAACATCAACAATAAATCACATTGTCCCATCTGTACAGTAAATATACATACAAGATATTTAAAAATAAAGAGTTTATAAATGTTACAGGTAAACTATACAACGTCCTTTCTATACAGTGGAATATAAATGCAAGATATAAATCTGGATATGTAGATATTTATATATGTACATTCACTTATAATGAGTATGTAGTGTGTCCCTTCTGCAGATATGATAGTGCCAGTGGTATTAACAGTATAGATAATGCAGTGTACATCATTTATGAATTATTGCACAGTTGTAATAATTATTATTGACATTATTGTACCATTATGGTTGGAAGTAGTGCATAAATTAGGATGTGAGCTAGATGTAAGCAGTATTGCACAGATGAAGATATAGCCATAAATGTTACTCAATAAATAGAACAATATACATTGTGTCAATCAATATACAGTTTACATAACAAGTTTACAGGTTATTTACACTGTATATTGATTGCTAACAGGGAATGAAGTAAGTCCAGTTTATAGGGCCAGCCTGTTGATCCGAGTGTATGAGACTCAGAGGGAAGAGTTGTATTGAGTTGTCATGTATTGCTCTATAAAAATATAAATCCTATATTGACATTCAGCACATAAGAGACAACATTCATTTGATTATAGGTCATAAATACCAGGAGGGAAATCATCAACTCCTTACCAGAGCCTGAAAATGGGCTGTCCCTTCAATTTAAATATCCAGATGGTGAATTAAAAAGGAGGCGCTTTCTACTTCGTCAACCTTTCCAGGTAATTTCTGAAAGCCCCCTGAGTATTATTCTCCTCTGTGTTTACAGCTATTTGTAACACATTGATCTGAATTTCACTTTGCAGGATATAGTTGCCTTTGCAGGAAGTGAAGAAATGGCCAGTGAAATATTTTCATTTCAGAAGGCTATGTCTTCTGCCTCACTCCTAAGTACCCAAACAGGTTCACTAGCGGACAGTGGCATCACTGAACCATGCACTCTATACATTCTGTGGATGTCGGGAGATGCAGTGGAGGTGAGTGCCTTTGGTGTTCATCAGCACTGTTCTGTGAGGGCATCATTGCATTTACTGTATTAATATTATGTAAATATGCTTTGCATTCTGATCCAAGAAATGCAGCCAATATGTTCCTTGAGATGCACTTTGCTGGAAATTGAACCTTGGTCTTAGGGATTTCTTAGTTCTTCTATGTTTCTCATGAAAAACAATTTGTCATTTCCCTGGCTTGTTTAGCCAATTTGACTTGACTTCTGCATACTTGCTTTGGCAACTCCTTGCTATCAATTTGGATGTAAAGTTGTGTGGTGAAATAGTGAGTCTACACATGCATGTTAAAATTGTCCATCAATTTATTTCAGGATATTATGTCCAACTCCTCACTAGCACATGACCAAACGCCAGCTGCACCACCTACCAGAGTCCCCTCCTTTTCTCCGGCTCCCTCTCCAGCCGTCGCAGTCCCCTCCTTTTCTCCGGCTCCCTCTCCAACACACAGTCCTTTATATATCTCTTCCAATCCATCAAGCCCAGACAGGGAGGACATTGAAGAGTAAGTACCGTCACACATTTCCTGAAGAGACCATGTCATTATTTGGGACATATGTAGTTGTATTACATTAACAATATACAATAATACTACTATCATATGTCTCTCCATACAGACCTTTTGACATTGTTGCCACACTTCAGATTCTAAAGTCAAGGGTTAACCATCTTGCTCCCACAGCCAACCAGATAAATGTTCTTCGTAATGAAGAGTTTGATTGTGCTTTAAGAGCCTTCAGACGACCAGCATTTGACCCAGAGTCAAGACTGGACATTGTTTTCATTGACGAGGATGGTCAGGGAGAAGGGTTTCATCGATGATGGTGGGCCTACCAGGGAGTTTTGCAGACTCCTGATGGGACAGCTTCAAGGGCACAACATATTTGAAGGGCCCCTTGAAGCACGCACCCTGGCCCTTGAAAGTGTTGGTATGTTTAGACTCAAGGAATATAGACATAATTGATTTGACACAGCTTTATGTTGACATTATCAGGCTCAATTATCCAATTTCTTTTTCTTTTTTTCCAGCTCTTCACAACAACACCTACAGAATTGTGGGCCAAATGTTGGCTGTTTGCCTGATCCAGGGGGGGGGTGTCGTCTAACTTTTTCTCCAAAAGGCTTTTCAGCCAAGTCTGTGGTCTACCTTCTGGCCCAGCAACCATTGATGAAGTGGTAGACCATGGTCTAAAGGCTAAACTAGAGAAGGCAAGTTTAGAAAACATTACACAATTCTAACATGTTCTTACCTTTTGTTTTGGACAAATTGACAAATGAATCACTTTTGCCATTGATGTGTATTGGGCTTTCAATTTCAGATATCCACAATTGCATTTTTGGCACCAACAATTGCAGAGAGTAAGCTGTTGTAATTTATGCTGTAGGACTGTTAATATATCACTTTATTATGTAATAGTCTTTGAGATGAAAAAGTAAGCATTTAGATTCCCCAATATGTGCTCAGTTTATCCAAATAATGCCAGTTTGAGAAGAGAGGATCTTTGTTCTGTTGCCAGTTTAACTTATTGTCAATGTCTGCATACATCTAGTGTTTTTTCAAAATAAAGTACCTCTGTGTTCAAGAAAAGTTTACACACACATTAAACACTGTATTGGGGTTATTTACACTGAGCAGAAATGATTAACTTCATATTTACTGCATTAAAACTATCGTTGGGGTTGTGGATAAATGAAATAATATATAAGTCATATAAAAATAGCCTAAATCTGAACTTAACCTTTCTTACCACAGCACCATATAGTCTACACCCAAAATCTATCTTTCATTTTTTGTTTTTATATGTCTGATGGTAAACACGCGACGTACAAGCCCTTTAGTGTAATGCCATGTAATGAATGTTGACCTAGTGTTGTCATAATTTCAGATAAGCAGTGCAGAGACGCTTGATGATGCCAGACAGGCTGTTAATGAAACAGTTGAAGGGTTGGCTCTGATGGGAGCTCTACGGCATCTCCAGTCCTTGGAGCACAGGACAGAGCTGATGGAGGCTGTGCTCCATTTTTATTGTGAGGGGCGAATACATGCAGCCCTACAACAGTAAGTTGTTTGTGTTTGTATTACAAGCAGAAAAAGCTAGTTTATAACAACTGCAGCAAAACAATTTTACTTAACCTTTGGTGTTAAACTTGCACTTGTGGGACTTTAAAAAATGTGTTTCACCTACAGTTGATCTTTATACATGATTTCAATTCTTATTTCTTCCAATTGAATTAGAATATAGAAGTACTCCATGACAGTATTAGAGTAACAATACAAGTACCATTGATTCACATTGTGTTTTTTTCCTTTATCTTTATTTGTGTCAGATTCAAAGAGGGACTTGCTACTCTTGGTGTCCTGGATGAAGTCACCTCAAACCCTCAACCTTTTGAGAAAATCTTCCTCCAGGACACAACATCACTAAAGGCCAGTGATATTGTTGGGCTCTTCCAGCCAAGATGTAGATCCTTGTCAGCATTAAACCGGAGGTGGGTGGAAGCCAGAACCATTGCCTTTTGGGAAGATTGGCTCCTGGAGGTAGAAGGTATGGGTCCCTGTGCTAATTGCTACAAAATGTCTGTATTTTCTATGAATTAGATGGGATATATCTTTTTTTTTTTTTTTCTCAAATATGTTTATTGAGTTTTTTACATATTAACATAACAACAACAATACAACAACATCAACAGCGCTCAGTACAACATTGGTCTAGACAGCCTGTACACATGTACTTCTCACATCTGACCAGTACAATGAAAAGGCTTAAAATAGTTAAATAAATGAAATAAAATAAATATATAAATAAAAATGCACCCCAGATCACAATTCTAGAAGTTTCAAATTGCCAGGCTGTAATAATATGCAGGAAAGGAGCCAAAGGCTAGCCAAGGACAGCACTCGAGAGTACTGAAGCTACTGTGGAGTTGGAAAAGCGAAGATATGGAGTCCAAATATTCATAAACTGTCCTTCTGACGAGTGAAGCAAGCAGGTCAGGTACTCAAGGGGAAAACATTCCATAATTATCTTATGCCAGTTTGATTTAGTGGGGGGTTTGTCACTTATCCAAGACAAAAAGATGTTCTTCCTTGCTGCATATGTAAGGATATTATACAGTCTTGTAGAGTAAACATCCACAATAGAATCTTGACTGGGGTAACCTAGGATTAAAGAAAGAGGGTCCATGTGTAACACAACACCAAATATATTTTCCAGATCTTGCAAAACATCCATCCAATATGTTTGAATTTTAGGACAGGACCAAATACAGTGAGTATAGGTACCAACTGAGATTTTACATTTTAAACATGCAGGTGAGAGTTGAGGGTTCATTTTATGTCTTTTGTTAGGAGAAATTTGTAAACGGTGGGCAATCTTGAATTGCAACAGTCTGGCACGGTTACACACTGATATTTTCTTTGTTTGAGTCCATATCTTAGTCCATTTATCCCCATCAATATTTATACCAAGTTCATGTTGCCATGTCTGCATAACATCTTGTACATTTATCACATCAGTCTGGCTTAAGACATTGTAATAGCGAGTAATGCATTTTTTAGCTGGGCCAAGGAGGAGTAATTGTTCAACTGCAGATGTAGTAGCATCAGTATTAAGAGTAGTTCCCTTGCTTATGAAGTCCCGAATCTGCAGGTATTTGAAAAAATCATGTCTGGGGAGATTATACTTTTCTTGAAGTTGTGCAAATGATAGCATGGATGCTCCCTGAAATAAATCACGCATCCTCTTTATCCCTCGGGTTGCCCAAGTGCTATATCCACCATCCACCATGCCTGGTAGGAAGTTAGGATTGCCCTGAATTGGAGCCAATGGAGATGTTAGTCCAGATCTTCCTTCAAGCTTTTGTGTAATAAACCATGCTTTTAATGTGTTAGATATTATAGGGTTGTTTTTGCAATGGCTCCTGGCTGACTTTAAGTCCTTGAAGGCCAAAAGGCCTAACAGGGAGCCTGAGGTCTGTGACTTTTCTAGGCTCAGCAAAACAGAAGTAAGATCCTCCTTGACCCATTCTGCTATAAATCTTAGATGGGATGCTAGTTGATACCATCTGATGTTGGGAAGATCTAGACCACCCTTCGAACTAGGGAGTTGTAATTTTGTTACTTTTAGCCTTGGCTTTCTCTTGTTCCAAATGAAGTCACTCAGCCAGCCATTAAGCAGCTTCAGCACCTTGCCTGATAAGAGTAGTGGGATCATCTGTAGGGGATATAACAATCTTGGTAAAATATTCATTTTAATGATAGAAACTCTACCAAGCAGTGACAAGGGGAGTGGAGCCCATCTGTACAGGTCCTTCTTTATGGAGTCTAGGAGGGGGTTAAAGTTAGCTTTAAACATTTGGTGAAACAAAGGTGTAATATTAATGCCAAGGTAAACAAAACCTGTAGTGGACCATTTAAATGGGAATGACGATAGTGTGTTAGTTCTGTCTCTAAGGTTTCCCATTGGCATAGCCAAAGACTTTGAGAAATTAATTTTATAACCTGAAAAACATCCAAACAGAGTGATTACATCAACAAGACGTAAAACAGAGGTTTCAGGTTGCAGCACGTAAAGCAAAACGTCATCCGCATAAAGAGAAATTTTATGCTGGATCCCGCCTACATTCAAGCCAATTATTTCAGGGTCTTGCCTTATGGCTTCAGCGAGAGGCTCTATAGCAAGAGCGAAAAGGGCAGGGCTAAGAGGGCAGCCCTGACGTGTTGAGCGATGAAGTGGGAAGTTGTCAGATCTATAGCCATTGGTGATGACTGCGGCCATGGGATTTTTATATAATAATTTGACCCACTTGATAAAATTGTCTCCCAAATTAAATTTATTTAAGACATTAAACAGATATGACCACTCGACGCGGTCAAATGCCTTTTCTGCATCCAATGAAATGACCGTGCTATCAATTTCCTGTGTCTGACAAATATTGATAATATGCAGAAGCCTCCTAACATTGTAACTAGAACTCCTACCTTTGATAAAGCCTGTTTGATCCTCTTTGATGAGAAAAGGTAGAACTTTCTCGAGACGTAATGCTAATATTTTGGATAATATTTTAATGTCCTGATTCAGAAGAGCAATAGGCCTGTATCCCGAGCAGTCCTCAGGGGACTTTCCTTTTTTTAAAATTAAGATGATATCGGCTTCTCTTAGCGAATTGGGGAGGCTATCAGTGATGAAGGAATGTTCTAACATTTCCAAGAAGGGGTCTAAAAGCACATCTTGAAATTCACGATAAAATTCACTGCTCAAGCCATCAGGCCCTGGTGTCTTGCCTGACTGCAGGCCTTTAAGTGCTGATAAGGCCTCTTCCCTGGAGATGGGAGCATTTAATTCACGTTTTTGGGAATCAGAGATGATTGGAAAGGTTAGTCTCTCTAAAAATGATTCCATCCTATCTGTAACTCCCTGTGGTTGTTCTGATTCATACAACTTGGCGTAAAATTGCCTGAAAGTGCTATTGATGTTTTTGTTATCAAAGTGGCGGGTGCCATTCCCATCTAAAATTGAATGAATCACCTGAGGATCCCTTTTAATTTTAGTCAAATAAGATAAATATTTACTGGGCTTATCCCCATACTCATATAACCTTTGCTTTGAGAAGAGAAGAGCACTCTTAGCCTGCTGGGTTAGTAAAGTGTCCAGAGCAGCCTGTGTGGCACATTTCCTCTGTAACAGTAATGGGTCTGATGTTAAGCAAAGTGTACTTTTAATATCTGACAGTTCTTTTTCAAGTTTTAGTTGCTGTTCTAATTGTTTTTTCCTTTTCGAAGCTGAATAGGCAATAATTATACCCCTAATGTATGCTTTAGAAGTTTCCCACAGTAAGGATGGGTTGCTGGTAGATTGTGAATTAATAGACAAAAATATCCTAAATTCACTTTTCAGATAAGAGATGAATTTGTCGTCTTTCAGGAGACGCGTGTCGAATCTCCAGCGTTTACTTTTCGTAGATTCTATATCTAGAGACAATTCTAGGAGCAAAATTGCATGATCGCTAACTACAATATTGCCTATTGAGCAGGAAGACACACATTGCATCACAGTCTGGGGTATAAAAAAATAATCAATCCGTGTATGGCACTTGTGAGGAGGGGAATAAAAGGTGAATTCTCTATCAGATGGATGTAATATTCGCCATGTATCAACCAGATTGATTTCCCCACAAGTCGATAGAAGGGCTCTAGCCTGGTTTGACAGGGAAGAATTTCGTGGGGGGTGTCTATCAAGTCGAGGATTAAGTAGACAATTAAAGTCACCTCCCACCAAGGCCAATGGCGAAAACACTTCTGCAAATTCTGAAAATGCTTTAGTTAGTAAATCCGGAGAATAGTTAGGTGGGCAATAAAGATTCATAATAGTAATTTCTTTACCATTTAAGACGCCATTTATAATCACAAATCTTCCATACTTGTCCTTTATACACTTTTTTAATTGGAATGGTAGATTTTTGTGTATCAATATAACAACCCCTCTGCTACTGGTGGTAAAAGAGGAAAAGTACACCTGACCAACCCAACTGTATTTGAGTTTGAGATGCTCATTGTCCTCTAAGTGGGACTCCTGTAATAGAGCCACATCTACTCCCTCCCTCTTTAATAAAGAGTAAACCTTTCTTCGCTTCACATTACCCCTCAAACCCCTTATATTCCATGAACAGAGTTTTAACTTAAATGGTGGCATTATTCTATTGGCAAATATAATGAACTGAATTGAATATCCATACAGATGACCAGAAATGCAGTTGTATAGCCTATATTATATCGCACTGCTTTTAGGGGCATGTTTTTAGGTAGTTTGTCCAAATAAGTCAATATGATACACTGAACTGTAAAAGACCAGTACTGAGCATGAACTACAAGTAACACAGAACCATAACAATAAGAAACGGTACATGTTAAGAAAAGGAAAAAAAAAAGAAAAAAAAAAAAAAGAAAAAAAAGAAAAAGGAAATGTTGAAAGAAAAGAGGATGGGTAATGGGGGTCCTTCCCCAGATTGCCGGGGATTGCTGTTCTGTAACACCTCCAATAGGGCCAGATATGTTTCTCACATCATGTAAACAGAAAAAAAACAAAGCAAGTGACATAACCCAGTTGACCGGGGCTCACAGCAACACCCGATTATTAAATGATAAACAAAAGTTTTCAACTTTTTTTTTTTTTTTTTTTTAGTTTTAAGCCTTAAATGTGAATCGTCGTCTATTCTTAAACCAGCTGGATTTTAACTGTTTGAACACTCGGGTATGATTAAGCAAGAGAGACACCTTATACACATTATGATAACGAATAGTCATTCACATGAATGTAAGATGTATCATAAAAGAGTATAGTCACATGACCGAGTGTCCACACTTAGCTCTCATATGGTCGCAGAATCCGTCATTCCTGCCGTGCTGCAGCTGCACTGGTTGCGAAGGTCAGAGCCTCTGTTGGGGAGAGGAAGGTTTTCTTGGTGCCGTTCAGCGACACTTGTAACTTTGCAGGGAAGAGCATGGAGTAATCAGCACCGATTTGTTTGAGATGTTGTTTGGCTTCATTAAACTCTTTCCGTTTACGAAGTACTGCGGCCGACAGGTCATTGTAGAAGGATATTTTCCTTCCCTCCACAGTAATATCCCCGCCTGCTGCTTTACGCCGTACTGCTGCCATCACTCTCTGCTTGTCCGGGAATGCGTGGAACCGAATGATGACCGGGCGCGGTCGCTGGTCAGACCCGGGTTTGGGCATTAGAGAGCGGTGAGCCCGTTCAAGCTTGACTCGCCCCCCCTTAGCATCCATGTCAAGAAAGTCCGGCAGCCAGTGTTCGAAAAAGCCCAAAGCATTTCTCCCCTCCATATTCTCGGGCAGGTTGAAGATGCGGATATTTTTCCGCCGTCCTCTGTTTTCCAGTTCGTCTATATGGTCGAAGAGGGATTCGACTTTTTTCTCCAGGGCTGCTACACGATTAGCTTGCGGCTCGTTAGCGGTCTCAAGCTGTAGCATCCTAGCCTCTGCTTCGTCCAAGCGGTCATTAGCCCTCTTCAGCTGAGCAGAATGAGAGAGGACTGTTTTAGCCAAAGGGTCGAGTTTGTCGTTAATAGCCCCCATTAGTTTAGTGGTCATCAAATCCAGCGCTTTAGCGAGTCCGGGTTCAAGTTCTGCCTCCTCGCCATCTTCTTCATGCTCGCTACCATGTTGGGCTAGCTCCATAGCCGTGTCATCAGTTGGCTGTCGCGACTTATTCTTTCCCCTTGGCATTGTTTGATGTTGTTTTGACCAGAATTGCTCAAGAGTCATACCACTGCACTGGCACTACAAAAAGGCAACGTAGTAAAGAGAGAATGTAAAAAATATAAAGGGTGTTGGCGGAGCTCCCGTAAAACCGACTGTCTCCTAGGCCGCCATCACGTGACCCCGGGATATATCTTTTTGATTTTCTTTCATACAATCTACTACAGGCTTTGAACCACTATTTTGTCAAACCTAATGTAATGTCATTTTTTTTCTATTTTTACACAGGTGGACTTGCCCTTCCAATCACCCTTGAGCATGTCCTCATTTTTGCCACAGGCCTGAAGCGAGTCCCAGCTATGGGTTTTGGGATCGAGCCACAGCTGGCATTTTTGCACCCAGAGGATGGACTGGCGAGGTTTCCTAAAGCAAACACTTGTTCGCTGGTGCTCCACCTACCTGTGGGCCAGAATTACAGTGACTTCAAATATAACATGGAGCTTGGAATAGGCTCTGCTGACCAGCCTTTAAATTTCTCGAACTGTGACCTCTGACCTCAAGTATGATGCCCCCATATGTTTATATTTATATCCCACAAATTTGTTAAGTAATAAACAAAGTCTTTAATTTCTCAAACTGATCCCACTGCTGACCCATTGTGTACTTTGACTTCTGGGCCCTGTGCTACAAAGCAAGTTCAACATACCCAGGATATCTTTTCGTTATCTGGCTTCACAAACCCTAACATTGGCCATCTTGATAATCAGTACTACGAAATTGGCTATCAACCAGCTAAGTCAACTCTGGGTTCTATCCAGCTACAAGCACGTTCATGTGAAAGAGGCAGGGTTGTTAATTACGAGTGACATCATCACAACCAAGAATTAAGTACTTCATATGATATGAGATGATACCAAAGGCTACCTGGGGAAAAAATCTGTTTTAGGGAGAGAAAAAAGTCATATTCAACAACGTGAAATGTAAATGATAGCCTGTAATCATACAACAGAAGAAGAAGATGTAGAAACACTAGAAATAATTTACAAATAGTAAGAGTAGGCTAAAGATTAAAATACATGTAGGTATTATTATATATGACTTAATATAGAGTGAGTATTTTTTGCTACTTAATTGGATAATGAACAAGCTATTCTGAATATGTCACATGAATGAACTTATACAAAATGTTTCTAATACCAACACAAAAATGACCGATGAGGTCTATCCATTGCATCTATGATCATGGGACCCAATTAACAGTGTGTGGATTATTTTTCTAATAAAAGACAATCTTTTATTTTTATTTCCAATTATCATCACACAGTTGTCTCATGTTATTCTGAGCTGCAGTGATGGAATCAGAGTGTAAAACCATCCACACTGTCAGCTGTCACTGCAGGGAGAAAATAAACTGCACAATAAAAATGCAGCTAAAATCATCAGTGATAAAGAACTCACCTCTGCACACAGTGAATTGTTTTATGCTTTGCACCTTTATGTTTCTAAGCGATCTTTCTAATGATCTCTGTTTGTTAGAAGCTCTGTTTTAAAACCAGAGTGGTAATAAAAAGCCTGGGACAATGATTCTACCGACCTATAAATAATAACCTATATTGACCTTTTTTTACTTGTCACTTTATGGCAAACTTGGGACTTTTGTCCATGTGGGGATCCTGTTGGAAAGACTCTTTTTCCAGTGATCTGATTGGTCAGTGGCCGGGGTGTTGACAGGTTGTGATCCGATCCTCTGAAGTTAACCTGCTCCGGAGCAGGTTAGCTGTTCAGCACAAGTTACCATGGTGATTTATCCCAGAAAGAAGTGAACCACAGTTGTAGTCCTGAAAACCCAGAGTTAAGCCTGAAGTTACCTTGCTAACCCCAAATCCTGCTTCGTAGTAGAGGCCTCTGACCTCAGTATGGTGCCCTCATATCTTGTGATATGGCTAAAATGGAAATAAACATAGACATCAGAACCATTCAAATAAATTACATTTTACTGGAACATATTTCAATAATTCAATCACATACATATATTGTTTTTTGTTTTTTTTAATGTATACACATTAACATATTTTGCCCTCTCACCCATCAACATTAACAACTAAAACTAAACTAAAAAGTAAAACTAGGTGTGAAAAAACATTTTAGTTAACTGAAATAAAAATGAAAACTAGACTTTAGGAAAAAATGAAAACTAAACTGAAACGAGGAAACAGACTCTGGAATCTAACCAAAACTAAACTGAATTGAAAACAAAAATTAAAAACTAAATAAAAATAAAAACTAATGGAAAAATACAAAACTATAATAACTCTGGGCTGTACAGTACCTAAGACAAAAAGTTGAGGACCTGTTCAAAAACATCAGTTCCCAAACTGTCTCTAGCTCCACCCAAAGGTTTTATGTGTTGTCTGAGGTGTTCCAACTGTTCATCATTGGGTTGAAATTGACTGAGGGGAACCTGAACTGTTTCAAGCCAGTCAAAGGCAGCTGCTCCAGGCCCCTGGTCCTCTGCCGCAGCCAACCCCTGGTACTCTGCCGCAGCCAACCCCTGGTCCTCTGCCGCCCCCTGGTCCTCTGCCGCAGCCACCCCCTGGTCCTCTGCCGCAGCCACCCCCTGGTCCTCTGCTGCTTCCCCTGGAACTGGCAGCTCATCCACTCCAAATAGACCTTGGACACCAGTGTGATGTTGCAACTGTTGTGCCAGGCAACCTTGCACAAAAATCTGATGCGGAAACATGTGTCTAGCAGTCCTCAGCCGGTGGTGGTTCCATTGATTGATAAACAATCTGAGGTCACGGTTTATCCGGGGCAGGTAAACGAAGTGAAGAGCCCAGAGGTGCATTTCATTGGTGGAGTTAAATGTTCCTTCGTTCTCCAGAAAAGTGAACAAGGAATGGAAGACGTTTGTAACGCCTCTCCAGGTATCACCCCACAGTCTTTCGATACGTTGATTGTGAGTGCTCCTCCCTCCTAAAGCACTCCCCCGGGTTGAGCCTCGGAAAACATCCATAAAAAGACAGACAGCATTGTTTTCCCTTCCATGGTCACATCTGACTCTGGATGGGACACCATACTGGCTGATAGCTTCAACAAACAAGTCCATTACAGTGTCACTTCTGTTGTTGTTTGAGGCTTTAAGGAATACCACAAGTCGGCTGTAACCATCTATTCCTCCATGGATCACAATCTTCCACCTAAAAAAAGATGGAGAAAGGGATTGGAAGAAGAGAATGGGAGGGAGAAAAAATGAACATATTAAAGATATTAACTCAAAGGACAGTGGGGAAAAGGCTATTTGCTATAATAGCTCAACATGATCTAGTGCATTAAAAACAAACCACAAAGAAAAAAATTTAAAATCAGATAGTCAGCTTTACATTGGCTATTGACACTTTTAGGGCAAATAAATAAATCAGAGTGAAACAGCTTCATTTGCAACTTACTTAATGAGCTTGTGGTTGCCATCAATATGCCACAGCGAATTTCACCCTGCTACGCGGTATGTTCTCCTGCGAAGCCTGTGGGACATACTCCAAAGAGCAGCACCCTCAGGATTAGTCCTGATGACACTTTGCCACACACGGTGTCTCTGGACTATGATGCCCTCACCCACAAGCCGTGCCCTGACAGCTTCTGGTCTTATTTCGTCATTGCCAGAGACGATCTCCCGCACACGCTGATCCAGTGCCTTGTCGGTTAGGTCTGTGTAGTGGCCCCTAAATGAGAGATTGTACTGTCTAGAGAAGACAAAGTGTAAAATTAAATAAATTAGATCAATTTTACTCCGAAAAAGACACATTTGAACATTCTGCTCCAGTTGTAATAAATGTCAGATGAATATAAAAAGAGCAGTCGCGCACATCCAAAAAATGAAGAAGGTGCTGGACTAAAAGAATTAAACTAAACAAAGAAAAGTCCGCACACTTCAGCTCCCTTTTTAGGTCCATTTAGAGGTCTGAAGAAGGGCACCTGTGGCCCGAAACGTCACTCCATGATGATGGAATAAATGGACCTAAAAAGGGAGCTGAAGTGTGTGGACTTTTCTTTGTTTGTTTAATAAATGTCAGATGACAATAAAGATTGCTTTACAGCAAACAAAACATAGCTTAATCATTTCAGTTAAGATAAAGCAATAGTGCCAAGGTTTGATATGTGGTATATGATGAGCATGACATTGTTTTTTCTTCTCCAAGATTTTTGATTTGAAATACAGTCCCAATTACACATTTGTATATTGTTTTCTTTATATCATTTGTAAATATTTTACAAATTTCAGCAATGTTTTTTTAACCCTAAAATTATAAGCACTTTGTAAAGAAACCAAACAATAGACACATACCTTAACCGTCGTTTGACTGTGCTTTTTGACACACCTAATATTTCTGCAATCTCTTTTCCAGAGAAGTTAAAGGACAGCAACATCTGCAACTGCTCGTGGGTTATTTGGAACACTGGTCTTCCAGTCTGTCCTCCCAGTCGAGGTACAGTGAAACCAGGAAGAGCTGTAATCAAAGGAGAAAAACGGGATTAAGAAAAAGGATATTTCACTGCTGTTCCACGCAATTCCACGAGCAAATTTACCAGGTTGTTGTTGTTGACCACTGCTGGCTTCCTGAATTAATTCGCCGATGAGCCCAAGCATTTCATCGGCCACTTCAGGTTCCAACAGTCGCCCTCTGGCCCAACGAATGCTCGTCGCCATAGTGTCCATCCTGTTAACGATACACAATATAAAAAGTCATCTAAGTTAGCAACTTAGGCCGGCTGTCGTTAACAAATAAGTTAAAACCAGACATTTTCGCCATTGATATTTCAATCTGTCTGACAATTACACATTATCCCGGCCAAAACCCGGCACATACCGACAAACGTAAACTCAGCCCGGTGTTAACTCTGAAAACAATAAATCTGTAACGTTAGCTTTCACATCGGTAACTTAGCTAGTTCATGTTGCTAATTGATAGCCTACCTGGTAATAACAGGCTGTATGGAATCCTGTTGTTGGTCATCGGATGATAACAGTCGGGTACATTCTGTAAATGTACGGCCACAATTCTGTACAAAATCTCTGGCAGCCATTGTTGCCTCTCCTCAGCCACGAGAAGGCTAAGACACGGGGTCAAACATGGGGGGATTGCACATACACCATCTGGTCTGCATTTATTCACTGTCACCCTCCAGAATCGCAGCTCAAGTTACACTGCGCATGTGCAATCCCCCCATGTTTGACCGTGTTTGACCCCGTCTCAGCCTTCTCTTGATAAGCCTTGCTCAGCCATCGGAAGTACAAAACATGTCATAGGTACATAGCATGGTATGTTGGCTAAACGTAGGCTATCCATCACAGGTGCATATAAGAAACATACTCACTAGCGAGAGCCCACATGACAACAACGTAGGCATACATATCTAATCTTCCCTTTATGTCAAAGATCCTTGAGAAAGTAGTCGCAGACCAGCTGTGTGATTTTCTCCATGATAATAATTTATTTGAGGAATTTCAGTCAGGATTTAGAGTGCATCATAGCACTGAGACAGCACTAGTTAAAATTACAAATGACCTTCTGATTGCTTCAGACAAAGGACTTGTCTCTGTACTTGTTTTATTAGATCTTAGTGCGGCGTTTGACACAATTGA
>NC_065529.1:2345881-2346865 GCF_006386435.1 Epinephelus moara
TCCCTCCTCAGTTGCTCTTCCTGAGGTTTCTACTGTTTTTTTTCCCCCGTTAAAGGTTTTTTTTGGGTAGTTTTTCCTTATCCGCTGTGAGGGTCATAAGGACAGAGGGATGTCGTATGCTGTAAAGCCCTGTGAGGCAAATTGTGATTTGTGATATTGGGCTTTATAAATAAAATTGATTGATTGATTGACATACAGCCCAGCGCAATCCCTGCGTTAAAAAGGGGCGGGTATATTGACGCCAACCAATTGCAGGGAAGCTTTCATGTCCAAACGTGTTAAGACGTTTAAAATTTACGTGTTAACAGGTCATTTTCTTCCGTCTTAAGACGTACAAATTTGGCGTGTTAATGCGAACGTCACATTAGACGTTTTGGTCCCTTCTGCGTTCCATATGACCCGCTCTACTCGGCTTTGCTCTTCCTACGATTGCCTTACCCTGAAAATATTATTCTAATACTGACCAGTCTCACTCATCTTCATCATCCCAACCTAAACAATCCAACCAAAGAAGGCCACGGGTATAAGCCAATCAGAGGAACATTAGGACCAGAGCCATAGAATAGAACAACAGTTCGCGACAACGAAAGTCCAAAATGCTTGTGCATCACATGACTCATGTAGGCTTCGGATAGTTCCCGGAGGGTGGGCTGTTTGAAAACATAATACTGAGAGACAGAATTCCGATTTTTGGTAAGTAGCTGTCAACAACTGCATTGATTTACAAAAGCTCCGCGATCCGCCATTGATGTGGAAAAAATGATCCATTGGAGTGAACGGTGATGACGTGACTCTCCATTCAAGGGTCTCTGGTTCGGACGGGTCAAGCCTTCGCTATAGAGTGCCGAAGTCACGCCCCTTCCGGTGAAGCTCATGGGACCTTAGATCGGAAAAAATATGAATGGCAGTGAATGAGGAGAGAAATATTATCTTTTGGTCCCGTTTGAGTTGTGACATGAAATCCAAATATGTCGTTAATGAATT
>NC_065529.1:2348033-2352032 GCF_006386435.1 Epinephelus moara
TAGTTGCTGCTAAGGATGGCCCAACCAGTTATTAGGTTTAGGGGGCAAACACTTTTTCACACAGGGCCATGTAGCTTTGGATTTTTTTCTTCCTCATTAATAAAACCCTTCATTTAAAAACTGCATTTTGTGTTTACTTGTGTTATCTTTGACTAATGTTTAAATTTGTTTGATGATCTGAAACATTTAAGCGCGGAAAACATGCAAAAAAGTAAGAAATCAGGAAGGGGGCAAACACTTTTTCACACCACTGTACTTGGGAAACAGTTAGGCACCAAAAACAATGTATTTGATCTTCTCAGATGGCTAAGAACTTTATTGATCCCACACAGGAGCAATTCACCTTACATCAGCTATTGAGAACAAGGTAGTGAGAACAGCGCTCGATGCAGCATCTATGTATATATGTCTATGCGGTTGCGTATGTGATGTCATAGCTTTCACTTGCTTCCTGCCAACACTGGCTGCATCCCAAGTCTCTTAAAATTACTGCTAACCACCTTATCTAACTGTTTAACTGCAAGGAGTCAGGAGTTAGGAGTGAGGAGCGAGGATTGCTGATAAAAGACATGAGACGGCCTTACTCTGAAGCGTCACGTAAAGCGACGTCCTTTTCTGATGACGGCGGCACCTATGGGCGGCACAGTTGGATCTGCTGCATAAAGGCCTGTACACATGATCAGCTGTAAAACCGCTTTGCGCTGGCTGTCCCATTGTTTGTCTATGGAGAGGGCGGCAACGCCTGACAAAGCGGCACCGCTACCCTTGGCGTCACGCACCGCTTGGATTTTGCACCTGAGCACTGCGCTCAGAGTTGAAATTATTTGAACTTTGACCGCGCCGCTGCGCCACACGTGGCAGTGAGCGAAGTGCGTTGTTCTTATCATGTGAAGGCCGCTTAAAGGGATAGTTCGACATTTTGGCAAATTCGCCTATTGCCGTAATCCTTATAGTCATATGGGTAGGTATATTACCTTTAATTGACAGTGCCTGCAGTTCTGAGATCGGTGGAGCAGAGCTGCCCGCTGAAATGGAGGTGAATGGTACAGCCCCTTCTCTCCCTCAAAACTAATCAAATACACCATCAAATGACTCCAAAACGCTCTAGTGGAAAACACATGGCTTGCGCATTCCCCACGCTATGAAATAATAATGTATAATTAAGTAACATTACGACACATGAAGCAAATACTCGGAACTACTTTCTTGAGTAAACCACTGGGCGGAGTGACACAGTGCGCAGCTGAGACAGTGCCGTTGTTATTGCTTGTAGCCATTTGCGGTATCGTCAGCTGGACACACCAGAAGGTTTGAGGAAAGTTTACAAGTGTTTTTGTAAATCATGGTTTACACATGCATTGTAAAAGGTTGCAGTAACAAGCCGAAGACATGGAGCAAAGTGAAGTTTCACGTAGTTCCAACCAGTAATACGGACAGGATGAAACAATGGCTATTTGTGCTGGACATCGACCCCAACACGCCTGTGGAAATGGTCCGGAAAATGTTTGTGTGCTCCTGCCATTTTTTACCGGAGGACTACAGTGAAAGGATGGAGCGCAGAAGCTCAGGAATGGTTCAAACGCTTTTCTTGAAAGATACTGTCATACCATCTGTCGGCATCACAAAACGAGCAGACGTGGTAAGTGATCGTTGTGTATTTTGCTCAGCAATCTCTCTGCTGTAACGTTACCTCCATGTTGAGTAACATTAGCCTACAACCCAAGCATGGTAAATAAGGCTAAAATGCAAATGTTGTTGTGGTTATGTTATGGATAAGTGCTTGCCCAGAGCATATAGTGAAGTGACTGGCATTACTTCTCATTGTTGGGAATAAACAGACTGCTAGGGAACATTTTATGTTGTTGTTCCTTCAGGAGTTGTGGTGATTTATGAGTGTGGAGTTAGCATGTTCTCCCCGTGTTCCGGTGATTATTTTGAGGCGTACTCTATATTTATATTGCACAGGTGTACCTAATAAAGTGGCCAGTAAGCTCCACATTTACACCACCGGCTCTGGGTCTCCCCGCAGCCCCTGGTTACTCGGCAGCCTCAGCCTCTCTTCTTGCTCTCTCTTCTTCCAAAACCTGTAACTCTTCCTCTGTATATTCTGGCTTCTTCTCAACAAAGTTGTTGTTTTGATGACGGGAGTAACTGCTCTAAACATACGCTGTTTGAAATCACTCCGCCCAGCAAGTACTGTATGTCTGGAATGTAGTTCCGGCTGTGCATTTGGCTTCAAAACAACTCTGTCTCGTAATATTACATTATTATTTCATAGAGCGTGGTGAATGTGTAAACTACAAGTTGTCCACAAGAGCGTTTTGGAGTCATTTGATGGTGTATTTGATTAGTTTTGAGGGAGAGAAGGGGCTGTACCGTTCACCTCCATTCTGTGCGCTAAGCAGCAGGCAGCTCTGCTCCACCGATCTCTGAACAGCAGGCATTGTCAATTAAAGGTAATGTACCTACCCATGTGACTATAGGGATTACCGCAATAGGCGAATTTGCCAAAATGTCGAACTATCCCTTTAACGGAGCCAGTGTTTGGCATACATCCCAAGTCACATTATATTCGCTGATCAAATCCGTTACTGAATCCATTGTTACTGAGTCATTTGCCGAAGTTTGTCGCTATTAAAGAACGATCTGTAGCCCTGCCACTGTCACTGTGATGAGCATCATTATCATCAGAGATGGGACCAAGTCACACATGTGCAAGTCTCAAGTAAGTCTCAAGTCTTAACCTTCAAGTCTTAAGTAAGTCCCAAGTCATTTTTTCTTGGGCAAGTCAAGTCAAGTCAAGTCACAGGTTATGTCAAGTCAAGTCAAGTCAAGTCCTGTAATAGGTCAAGTCAAGTCCAAGTCAAGTCACCTTATTATTGTAATTTTACCTGCAAAATCTGATCCTAATAAAGTGAAAAGACAAGATATAAGTAACTGTCAGTAAACATTGACTTCATCGCTGCAATGTTTACTTTGCAGGGATGGCCCCCATGCGTGCGCGCGCGTGCGCGCGCACACACACTCACACACACACTAACCAAGGCAGCGGCCAAAATCACCCATTTAGCTCATTTAACCCTGTGTTGCTCGTTCATAAAACGTACAGCAGGTCTTGTGATGAACCGGTCGGAATGTCCACTCACGTTTTCTGGGGTTAATGTTAACAAATAAATTAAAAAACAAGTTCCACCAAACCGACCCACCACAAATAAATTAAAAAACAAGTTCCACCAAACCGACCCACCCGCCCACCGCCCGTATTGTATCAAGCTAACGTTAGCTAACTACCGACTAACCAGATAATATTAGCTAATTGAAAAGCACTTACTGGACAGAATGGCTCTTCAAATGACGAACAAAGTTTGAAGTTGTTGCCTGGCTGTCCGAGATGTTTATGCCGCATGTCTTGCACTGTGCTGTTCGGTAATTCCGAAAGCCGAAGACGATGACTCTCGGTACCCCTCCCGCTGACATGTTGGTGCCTATCTGATATAAGAGGGCCTGTTTCTCCAATAAACACGTCAGGTACGTAGAGAGGGCATGACTGATTGACAGGGTAGTGATCCAATCACAGTCAATAATAATTATTACAACTGTGCAATAATTCATAAATGATGTACACTGCATTATCTATACTGTTAATACCACTGGCACTATCATATCTGCAGAAGGGACACACTACATACTCATTATAAGTGAATGTACATATATAAATATCTACATATCCAGATTTATATCTTGCATTTATATTCCACTGTATAGAAAGGACGTTGTATAGTTTACCTGTAACATTTATAAACTCTTTATTTTTAAATATCTTGTATGTATATTTACTGTACAGATGGGACAATGTGATTTATTGTTGATGTTCTACCTATCTTTATTTTAATCTCTGTACCTATATTTCTTATTTCATATGCTTCAATGGGAACGACTGAAACGATCCTAATTTCCCTCAGGGATTAATAAAGTATTTCTGATTCTGATTCTGATGAC
>NC_065529.1:2355389-2355571 GCF_006386435.1 Epinephelus moara
GATATGGACTTGAAAATCAATTTCGGAGTGGGGGTCGTTCGGAACGGCGGGGTTTCGGAATGGAGGGCTGTCCCCCGTCAGCTTCATGTGGAAGTGACTCTGTGTGGTTGCGGTGACAGTTTTATTTCAGTCCATAACAGAAATCCCCGCCTCGTTTGAGCTTCAGAAATGATTTTGGAAAT
>NC_065529.1:2355611-2360511 GCF_006386435.1 Epinephelus moara
CTGTGTGGTTGCGGTGACAGTTTTATTTCAGTCCATAACAGAAATCCCCGCCTCGTTTGAGCTTCAGAAATGATTTTGGAAATGTAGCTTGTGTGGACGCTACCGCGCTAAGTGATCAATAAAAGCCAATGGCGGAGGTGTGGGGTGGCAGGGGGTGGCCATGGCCACCTCACGCTGAATCCTGGCCACCCTATTGGCCACCCTGGCCTGACCCCAACCACCGCATCACAGCCATCGCTCGTTTCCCAGCGTGTGGAACCTTTCCTGCACTGCGACGGCACTACCGGACACTTTAGATGCGCGCACAGCCTGTGTTTTGGATATTTGGCGCGAAAGCGCCACCAGACAAAGATGGTACCGCCATAAAACAAAAAGAACAGAAGACAAAGATGGTGGAAAACATGGGATTAATTGCCATATTCATGCGTGTTTGTTTTCCTCGTCTCTCTCCACCAAAGAGACTGGACAACAAGAGAGTTCACTGCTGTGCATCGTCTGGCAGCCAGGTGAGTTAGTTCATTAGCGTAATGAACGGAGGGAAAGCTCTTGTCATCAAGTGTCTTTGTCTCTGTGGGGGAGGCGGGGCTATGGGCTACACACACAGACACAGTGCGATCTTCCTGAGGGGGAGACGAGGCGGCGGAGCACGGAGTTGAGTGTAAGAGGAAGACAGGGTACTTGTTCTTAAACCAAACGTCACGGCCCCTGTGTGGGAGTATTTTGGATTTAAACTAAATGACAGAGGGGAGCCCAGTAATTTGGACGAGCCGGTGTGCCGGGTTTGTTCTAAAACCACCTCAACATAAAGAGTGAATACAACCAACTTAACTGCACACCTGAGAGCCAGAGACTGACAGTCATTTCTTTGTATTTATTTATTTATTCCGATATTTATACATGTTATTTCTAATATTTACATTTTTGTAAATATTCTTGTTAAATAAATGTTTATTTCTCTTTAAAATGGTGTACTTACATCATTATGCATTTATTATCATTATATAAGTTTAAAAAATGGTCTAAAAACAGCATAATTACAACAATAATAAAAATGGTCTTAAAAGCACAATATTGCGCAATATTATCGCTTATCGCAATAATTTCTGATGCAATTAATCACCCAGCAAAATTTGTTATCTTGACAGGCCTAGCATAATAGCAATAGTCAAGTGTTTGATAAAGTAGTTGAAACTAGCTCCACCTCCAGCAGCTACAACAGTAACATGCTGCTCTAACACTGATGCTTCAGTATTAATAATTTAATGATGCCATATATAATAATATCAGTCAGAGGAACCAAACACTGCTTCTACTGCAATACTTTAACTACATTTTTCTCTGTCAGAACTGGTTCTTATGACATGTTGTCTGACCACATAGGAAATCAAATGTGTTTGTCATTCTGAACAGCTTCAAGGTAGAGTGAATGTAAAAATAATTAGGCAATAAACATCAAAACACAACATTAGATGTCACATTTGGGTTTATATTCAACTAAGGTAGGCATTTTGTGATCCATGTACTATAGATATATATATATATATATTTTTTTATTTATTTTTTTTTTTTTACTGTAACTGAAACACAACACGGGAGCGGGATGGGATGGGGGTCATTCTTGTGGGATTGGGACGGGACGGGATTTTTTTTTTTTTTCGTTTTCATGGNTACTGTAACTGAAACACAACACGGGAGTGGGATGGGATGGGGGTCATTCTTGTGGGATTGGGACGGGACGGGATTTTTTTTTTTTTTCGTTTTCATGGGGGTCATTCTTGTGGGATTGGGACGGGACGGGATTTTTTTTTTTTTTCGTTTTCATGGGATTGGGAGTGGGATGGGACAGGACTGAAAATCCACTCCCGTGTCACCCTCTAGTCTGTATATTGTGCTACATTTGTATAGTGTAAGCATCTTTTTTACTTTACTTGCAGGAATAAGAAAAAAAAGTTAGATACACTAAATATTATTTGATCTTTTCCACCATTACCTGCATTCCAAATGTTGTGGAGATGTGTGGTTTAGGTGCCCTAAATACCCCTATATTTTCGATTGAGACATTGCCACCCCAAAATAATCACATAACCATCCTAGCCACCCCACAGAAAATTTTCTGGCTCCGCCACTGATAAAAGAGCTTACCTACTGAGAAGTTACTTGATTCAGAAAACAGCGACGCTACCACCAAGCTACTGAGAAATGTAGTTAAACTACAAACGTCCGCTACTGTAGTGACACTACTGCCCAACACTGGTGTGGTGTTATATCAACACACTGAACAACGCAACGGGTTGTGAATGAAATAAACTTAATTACAACATGACAGTCTTGCACGAAATATCATTAACGCTACTCTTTGTAGTCACGTAGGCATGTGAATGACAGCGTTTCATTGCAAAGAATGCATGTAATGGGTACACTTGTATGAGGGGCCGTACAAGCCATAATTCATTCTGGCCCTCTCACACACATACATTCTCCTTACACATACATATATTTTCTCTCTTCTTTCAAATACATATATTTTCACTCTCACATATATATACACTTTACTTTTCAACACATACACATAGGCTGCGTTCAGAAAGTCTTTTTTTGCTTAGGAAAGTTCCTAGATGAGTGAAATGACCCGGAAGTATTTTAGTGGCCGCCATGATAAGAGCTGTTCAAATTCCCTAAACACTAAGGAAAGGAGGTTCAATGCTTCCTTTCAGATCTCCTTTAGCATAGGATACATCAGACCTTCCTACGCGATAGGAAAGGAGATAATTCTATCCCACAAGTCATTGCGGTGGCAATATTTACGCACCATTCACAAACTCAAATGATTAGGAAAGAAAAAGATCAACATGACCGAGAAAGGAAGGAGATCACCATCTAAGTTACGGCTGTTTATGAAGCATTATACATCTCATGCCATAACTTGTTCATATATATTACTTTCAACATTAGCCTATGTTAAACTTAGAACCAAAACCAGAAACCTACTTGTTTTTCGCCTTTATTGTTATATCTATATTATCTGCCCCTACTGCATCTCAAAACATTGGCATCGGCTATGCTTATGGCCTAGACAGATAGATTTAAGAGTATTATCTAGACCTGCTCTATGCGTAAAGTGCCCTGAGATGACTTTTGTTGTGATTTGGCACTATATAAATAAAACTGAATCCAAAAAAATAGATAGATAATCGCATATAGAAAAATGCGCATATACTTGGCATATCTGGAGATTTAAATTATCAATGAAGTTACTGCTTCCCACTTTTTATTCCCCTGTACAGTGTTTCCCTGCAGAGCTACAGTGGAAGGATCATAACAAAAAATACAAGACTGTAACGTTAAAAGATATCTGCCTGAGGTTATTAAATACCTGCAGCGAGCACCCCACCCCGCCCCCCATCCCGCAGCAGAAACAATAAGCGCGTTTCCCCATAAAGAGAGACGCTGTGCGCATTTACGCACGAGGCACAGCAGCGTCCCTTTTATTTTTAATATTATTATTATTTATTATTAATCTGTCTATCTATGCAGTAGGGGCACATAATATTGATTTAACAATAAAGGCCAAACACAAGTTAATTACTGGTTGTGGTCTAATTTCTACTCCAATTGCCCATTTGAAGAAGAAAATGGAAAAAGCACGTGGATTTCCATTATTTTTTTTATTCGGAAAAACAACAAAAAAACAAAATAATGCATTTAATATTTGTTTATCCTGTTATAAAACAAACAAGTTGAACACAGCTGTGGACGGAGGGGATACGCATCGTAACATATGCTCACACTGTAAACCCAGATTTTGATTCAACTCAAAGAGATTGAGTTCATATTACTTAAATGTGTCTAATTTATTGACATTACTTGTTAATGCTGATTAAGGTGAACTTTTTCAAGTCCATTCTTATAGTAATTGTGTTTTTAAGTCCAATCAATAGTTTCTACTCAAACAAACTGAATTTGTATTACTTAAACATGTGTCTTTTCTTTACATTAATTATGAAGTCTGAGTAAACTGTACTTTTTAATAGCCTATTTTATTGTAATCATGTGATTGAGCTCAGACAACTCAGTATCATCAAATTTTGCATGATAGCAACGTGTTAACGTCACCACCCGCCAAAAATCTAGTTTATACCAGTTTGGACAGAGTGGTGGCATTGGTGAGCTCTGAACTTTTTGAGACAGAAAAGACACGGGACAGAACAAAGACACAGAATTCAGCTGTACTGAAATTTTCGACAAGTGAAGTTCTAGCACGCAAGTTGTTGGACCCACGTTTGAAGCCACTGGTGAATGACCTGAGTTCAGCTACAAAACGGTAAGTTTGAACCTGGTAACGTTACTGGTTGCATGCCGTTGCAGTCCCGACTGCTAGCGTTAGCTTAGTTTGTTATTAGCTAGGTAGCTAACCAGGTAACTTGTATGTTGCTCCCAGACAGCTTATGCAAGCTGAGCTGAGCCAGACACCAGAACCAGTTAGCTCCACCACGGACCAGCGAACATCGAAGCGAAGTTGGCGCAGCTGAATTGCTATGGGAGTCTATATTGTGTGACACAGTGTGAGTACGTGGTGTCTGCCCGGTCATAACAATTGCGCTTTGGTCCGACGTGTCTGGACGTGTCTGGCGACCGTCCGCTTTTGGTTGAAAAAAACGAGCGGACTCTAAGCGGACATCCACTGCGCAAAGCTCAAGTTTTATGACCGGACTCCGCGTACACTCAGCTGGAAGTCTTCACGTTGCCGTGCTTTGAACATGATACCGAGCTGGTATGTCCGCTTGACTATGACACTTCTTTCTCTGTTGCTTCCAGACAGCTGAAGTTGAGCGGGGACGGTGAAGCAGCTCACAGATCTAACTTAATGTTACAAACATCCTGGTACGTTGGTGCACACTCG
>NC_065529.1:2361011-2369477 GCF_006386435.1 Epinephelus moara
AATTTCCCCTCAGGGGGATTAATAAAGTATATAAGATTAAGAAGAAGAAAGCTATGACGTCACATACGCGACCTCCTCCTGTGTACTCTTGAGTCTTTCTAATTAAAAAGCTTATATCTCAACAGTTTTACCACAAAGTATGACTTTCTTGACCTTAAAATTGACGTTTTAAATTCATTAACAACATATTTGGATTTCATGTCGCAACTCAAACGGGAACAAAAGATAATATTGCTCTCCCCATTCACTGCCATTCATATTTTTTCCGATCTTAGGTCCCATGAGCTCTACCGGAAGGGGCGTGACTTCGGCACTCTATCCTCGGCGAACAGTTTACGTTTACAACAAAGAGCATGGATACCAAGAGGCGAAGCTCAATAGAACGCCTCATAGCAACAGACTCGCCCATGGTTTCGTCCTACCGCCGCCATTTTGGACTGTCAGCAGACCGCGGCAGACCCGCTTGCATACAAAAACACACAGACAAACTGAAGTATATCGCTATTAATTATGCTTTTACAATGCTACTCACCTCGTGATAGCTTGGTCACAGCTGCCTTTTCACGTTTTTGTAAAGCAAAATATACACTTTAAAAAAACAAAACGCAGAAAAACGGCCTAGATGGCATCTCTACATATTACAGCCACTTATGAGAAGATTAACTTAATTACTCCTTCAAAATCACCCCATTAACCAATCTACCAAAAACAAAAAAACAAAAAAATCAATATTTTAACTACAAACACATTAATGGCGACGTCACATAGTCAGGAATAAAGATTTATTTACAGTTTGTACAATAAGGGGACAGTAATAATAATAATAATAATACATAGGCTATTTTAATATGATATATTTTAATGCTAAAGCAGTAACCAGTTCTGATATAAATGGTCCAAGAGGCCATATATATATATATATATATATGTATATATATATACACACACACACACACACACACACACATATATATATATATATATATATACATATTAAATTGATATTAAAACACTTTAAAACTTCCACCTCAGGAGTTCTTATCTGTCGGGATCCTTCGGGAAACGGTGGAAGGCCAGGTGCGGGGTGTTCCACTGATAGTTGTTGCAGTTAATTGCACTACACTGTTTTCTTTTACTTTTTTTCCTTCTCTCTCCTTGATATCTTGCATGTTGTCTGGGCGCAACAGTCCAAGCTCAACAGTCCAAAATGGCGGCAGCGCTACCGCAGCGCCCCTAGTGGCTGTTGTCAAAAATTCAACGGAGCTTCGTCTCTTGGTATCCATGCTCTTTGTTTACAAGGCACTTTGAACTCACCATTTGTGTACGTCATCATCATGAGACAGAAACGGGTAAAAGGTATCGTGGTTGTGGTTGTATGTAATACGCCCATGGGCTACACGAAGTAGAGGTCTGTGCCAGAAGAATGATGAATGTAAACAGATTGGTCATCCTGTCTAAATCCGTTCACATCGGACAGCGCCTACTCGCCGGTAATGTGAGGCATGCTGGGAAAGAAGCCGTACGCTTTCAGCAGCGGAGGTCCATTGAAACGCACTCAAGAAACCTCGCGTATGCCAAGGAGTTGTTCCTCGGTCAGGTGAACAAGGTGAAACAACTGTTTACCTGTCAAGATGAAAGTCTCTTTAACTTAGGCGTAAAGTAAGCTGGTGATGGGCGGATGAAGCTTTGACCCTGTCTTCCTATCTAACGTTAGTTGTATTGTAGACAGTTTCCCTGTCGGTATCTGTTTCCCCCTGTGTTCCATGAAGCTCACCCCAACCTTAACTAACCCCGACCATTTAACCTTATCTGTGCTGTACCAAGAGGCGACCTGCTGTCAAGAGAAAACTGTAGTTTACGTCAGAGGTAACGTTAGGCTACTGGGTGAATGTATGACATGAAGCATCCTCGGTTGCTGCTGTTATCATTATTATACAATTAAAGGGAGAACTCTATCCAAATTAAGGATTCCACAATGTTATTTCCATGGCCTAGGAAAGTTCAATCGATATATGTGTTCATGAGCTGCTATCTGTCAAAGCCAGACACCAGAGAAGGAAGTCTCAAACTTGTGATGTCATAGAGTATAAAGTGTGGAGCTGCTCCATAGACGATGAATGTGGACCCACATAATGTCTGTTTTCTTTTTTATACCCAAATTAGCTTTATTCGATTGCAGTTTTCACAGTTGTGAAATGTCCCCATTACTAAAAATATTACCCTGAGTGCTCTCAACATCTTACACCATTCATTGTCTATGGAGCAGCCCCACACTTTATAATCTATGACATCACAGATTAGGGTTTTAGCACTCTTAAATTTTTGGATTTGGGAGAGTTGTTCATGTTTACAAATATTTTTGTGTAATAATGTAATATTGTGTCCCCAACCACCAATTCTTCTTCAAAAGTTGTCAGCCTATGGACTTAGTTCTTTTGGTTTCCCACAGTCAGTCAGACTGTGGGTACAGAGATTCACTTAGATCCTACAGTAACACCTTTTTTCTCTGCCTCTTAGTAACAGGAAGCAGCTCATTTTAGCTGGCGCCAACAGTCTTTTTCAGCAGATAAAATGACAAACTTGGTGGTACTTCATTAGCTGTCAGCTAAGTAGTACATTCTGCCAGTTAGACTTTCATTCATATAATATTTATATAAGTTTAACATAATAGCTTTGAAGCAGGACCTTCAGCATATCGATCAAGAAGCTCATGAAAAATAAGCTGGGCTGAAACTAGAAAGCTGCAGCTGTTATTTCAGTGTATCAGATATATACAATGGCATGCAAACATTTGGGCTCCTCTGGTCAAATTTTCTTGTACTGTGAATAGTCAAGTGAGTACAAGATGAACTGATGTCCAAAAGGCATGGAGTTAAAGATTAAACATGCTTTCGACATTTTGAGACAGAGTACTGTAATAAATTTTGTTTCGAACAATTTTAGAGTGAAAAAAATTTACATTTGAGCTCTTAGACAACTTGCACCAGGGTCTTAGACCTTAATTAGCATGTTGGGGCTCTGGCTTGTTCACAGTCATCATTAGGAAAGGCCAGGTGATTCAAATTTCAAAAATCTTTCAAAAATTCTTTATTTTCTGACTCCCGAAACCTTGTCCCAACAATCAGCAGCCATTGGCTCCTCTGCGCCCTAAAATGTAAAATAACTGATGCAAAGGAGCATCTAAATAAGCCTGATGCTTTTTGGAAATACGTCCTGTGGACTTCTGAAATTATGTTAGTATGTTTGGAGAAAAAAGAACACCTGTCCAGTTGTTAAACCCGCAGGTGGTTTGATCATGCTTCAGGCTTGTGTTGCAGCCAGTGGCACAGGAAACATTTCACAGGTAGAGGGAGGAATGGATTCAGTTAAATTCCAGCAAATTCTGGAAGCAAACATCACACGATCTGTAAAAAAGCTGAAGATGATGAGAGGATGACTTTTACAACAGGACAATGATCCCAAACACATCTTGAAATCCACAATAGACCACCTCAAGACGCACAAGCTGAAGGTTTTGCCATGGCCCTCTCACAGTCCCCAGACCTAAACATAATAAAGCTTTACTTGGTTAGCTATACACAGTAAATAAAATTTTGACCAGGGGTGCCCAAACTTTTGCAGGCAACTGTATATAATTTTTGTTTGGGTAAATAAGCAAATGCAGTAAATCAAGAATTTGGAGCTGAGGGTAATTTTTGTCTGTTAAATTAAGCAAAAAAATCAAGAAGCATTATTCTCTTATTTGGTATTTCCTTTTACTGATTACACTGGAATATGATGATGATGATGATGATGATGCTTTATTGTCAGATCAAGTCAGAAAATTCAATTGCCCACTTTGTGTGTGTTCATGCAGTTGTGGTATCTGAACTCAGAAGCAGAGCAGGTAAACATGAGGAGCTGCTAATATAGTTTGTAAAGTAGTGTGTTTGTTTTGCAGGCGGAGGTCTTCCCGTATCCAGAAATTGGAAACGAAGAATTGGAGGAGATCAACCAGCTTGTTGCACCTGTGGAAAAATTCTTTAATGAGAAAGGTGAGAGAGGAGATCTGCTGAATGCAAGAGTTAAATAAAACTGCACATGCTTTCAGCATACAGTTGTCTGTGAATAATGATCTTGCAAGCCTCAAAGTAAGTTGATGAATTGACAGTGAATGACTGGTTATTGTGGTTTCAGTTGACTCAGCCAAGATTGACAGAGAAGCCAAAATCCCTCCAGAGACTTTGAATGGGCTGAAGGAGCTTGGGCTGTTTGGGATCATGGTTCCTGAGGAGTATGGTGAGATGATTGTGACCTGGAGCTTGTTGCAACAGCTGTTTAAACTTAGCCTACTTATAACCTAAGGCTTCTTTCACACTTCACCTGTTTGGTTCAGTTAAAACAAACTCAGGTCTGTTTACCTAGTTAGTATGGTTCATTTGAGCTGGTGTAAAAGCTGTCAGTCAAACCCTGGTGTGGACCAAACAACTGAACTGAGACCAGCTGACTCTGCATGATTTCAAAATTTAAACTGCTAATACATCCATCTGCTGATCATTAAAGCTGTGTGGAATTTTTAAAAGTGATCTATACAAGGCCATGCATATAACCTATTAATGCTAATTGTTTGGTAGCCATGGTAACATGTATGCACATCAGTGAGGGTATTTTTCTTGATTAAAAAGCAGTTAAAACTGCTGTGCTTGTATCGGACTCCGTGTACTTTGTCAGTCCATTAGGTCCAAAGTGTGTGACAGCGATCCCACATTAATAAGCCCTGAATCATTGCTGTCTCTACCTGTTAGTCGTATACATAACATGAGGTCCATTTGCAGTCTAAAGCCCTATTCGGACGGGATTAGTTTAGCGTGGAGACGTGGGGTAAAGTAATTATTACCAGGGATTTTAGGCCCGTCCGAGCGCTCCATGTCTGTAATCATTACGGATAATGTTAGTAAAAAATTACCGCGACTTTTACCTTCTGTAAAACGGTCCGGAGAAAATACCTCGGGTAATATTAATCCCGTGCGAACGCAATCCTCTGTAAAAATGTAAATATTTCGTCACGTCCTGTTTACAACCTTTTTCCCGCGTTTTCAACTAGTTTTCCGCGTTTTTTAGATGATGGAGGTGCTTGAAGAAGCATTCGGTGTTGTCGGCAGTCGTGATAGTGGACATTCTTCTAATGATCGCATAGCCCTACGTGGGAGACCAATCAAAAAGGTCGAGAAGAAAGCACTTTTCAGAGCCACAAGACTTCTGGTTGTGTTAGGTAGGCCTAATATAAATCAATATTGCTAATTGTTGTGTACACACAATCCTGATCATGGGCAGCGGAGGAAAGTTGAATACTTTTCCAGTGAAAGATAAAACAGATGTATTTGTCTCATTTCTATGGGATTTTTTTAAACATATGATGTAAGCAGCAACTGGCCCCCAGATATTTTCACATTAGCTAGTCTTCAAAAAAATTTGGACACCTCTGCCCAAGTGGATCTTGATGATGCAGGGTGGCAAACTAAAACTGTCCAATCAATGAGTCACCTGTCAGTCTGTATAAATTTGTATTTGCTTTTCTTGGTTTGTTAGTAAAAATGTCAGTGTGAACAGAACTCAGTACGTTAACATGCACAGTTAAATGGAGCTATTTTTCTAGCTCGACTAGGCCCTTTGAGGGACTACTGTCCTAGTATACAAGCATGGGAGGGGAATCGATTTATTGACCTAAGTATGCCCAACTCTGCTTTGATAGGTGGTGATAAACCCCCTTTCAGCTTGTTAGTTTTTTTTTTGTTTTTTGTTTTTTTCTTCAACAATACATATAAACAAGATCACATGAGAGCTGAAAACAAATTGCAATGAAAAATGAGTGACATTCTACAAAAGCTGGAAATTAAATAATTTTAATCAATTCATAGATGTTAGAATTAAAATTCCTATAATAAATTAAGAATGGGCATTAGGAAAAACACAAAAACAAACCAAAAAAAACTCACAAACAGTTCATTTCACATAGGAGGTTTCATTAAATGCTTTTTTTGTAATGTACTAAAAACCTGTTACTTTTTCTGTTGTTTCTAAGAGCAGGAGAGTTCAGCATTTAGTTTAATTCAATCAACAACAAATGGAAACAGGGTTGTGAATCTAAGAATTTGTGTTTATGAAAAAAGAATTTTCCCAATAATATAAAGAAATAAATGACATAGTTCAGTAACTTTTCACTCATATCGTTTGTGAGAGTAACCCGGCTCGGAAAATACAACCAGAGCGAAGAAACAGGGGATTCGGCAAGATCGGGGCAACTGCTTCTGGTCACACTGCAAAGTATGGAGTTAAAGATCAACTTGTTTAGGAAGATTTCTGCGCTGCACCAAATGGACAGGTACAAAAATTTGAGAATTGCGAACGATCTTACTAAGACTGAGAGAGAGAAGGAGAGAGAGTTGTATGAAGAGGCAAAAGAAAAGCAATGAAAATCATCGGGCAAATTTACCTACAAAGTCCAGGGCCCCCCCTGGGCAAGGAGAGTGGTGAGAATCCCAAAGACTCCGTGACTTTCTCATAAGCCTGTCTCTGTTAAATCACAACTTGAATGTAAATCTCCACCTCTACAGAGCATTATGTATTTATATACAAATGCAGATCAACTTCACAACAAATTGCATGAATTTACTGCTCGTTTTCAGGTACTTCCACTTATCCATATTATTGGAATCACTGAGGTTAAGCCTAAGAATCAGAGGCAGAAAATGAACCCGTCAGAATTTAATTTGGATGACATAGGGGGCTACAATATGTTTTCAAGGAATATAGATAACAGTATAGGTAGGGGATTAGTGCTTTATATTCATAAAAGAAGTTAAAGAAATTGTAACAGAGACTGAGTTTGACGAGAATATTTTTGTGGAGATTAAGTGTAATAATCAAGAGTTTTTGATGGTGGGTCTAATTTATAGGGCTGATAGTGGTACAGACGCTAACAATGATAATCTTTTGGTGCTAATGGAGGAAGTGTCAACAAGAAACTACTTACATAAATTAATTATGGGAGACTTTAATCTGCCGAATATAGACTAGAATTTAACCGATGTAAAGGGGAATAATCTTGCATCATTAGATAATAGGTTTCTGGACTGTATTCAGAATGCATTGCTGTTTCAACATGTACAAGAACCAACAAGGTGGCGAGGTGGAGACACACCGCATGTGTTGGATCGTATAGTTACAAATGAGGAAAAAATGATAGGTGATGTTCAGTATTTGAGTCCTTTGGGCAAAAGTGATCATTGTGTTTTATTATTTAAGGTCATCTGTTGTACAAAAGCGTTGAGTAATGAATTAATAAGAAAAAATTATAATAAGGCAAATTTTGAGCAAGCATGCAGGGAATTGGAAAACTTTGATTGGAAATTACATTTAGCTAATCACAATGTTGATAAAAAATGGAGACTAATTAAGGCTAAGCTGAATGAAGTGGAGGATAAGTTTGTACCTAGTAGTAAAATCAGGCCTTATAATAAGGCAACAAAACAAAACTTTCCCCTAGACAACATTACGAAAAGGAAAATTAATGAGAAAAATATCCTTGCAAGAAAGGCAGTAAGAAGTAAAAATCCAGAGGTACAACAGGAGTATTGCAGAGTTAGAAATTTTGTGAGAATGAGAACACGAAATTTAAGAAAGAATTATGAAGAAGATTTAGCAAGGCAGTCTAAGCAGAGTCCAAAGGTTATCTGGAATCATATAAATAAGAGGACAAAAATTAGGACTTCAGTTGGAGATTTGTATACTGACCAGAATAACATTAAATCCCCTAAAACGGACAAAGATAATAAAAAGGCGGAAATATTGTCAGAATACTTCAGCAGTGTATTTGTGAAGGAACCTGAAGGGCAATTTCCTGAACTGCCAAGATTGGAAGTTCAGCAAATAGAGCATTTTATAATAACTACTGAGGAAACTATACAGCTTCTACAGAATATTAACATCTACAAATCGCCAGGACCAGATGCAATACATCCTAGGATTTTAAAGGAACTGGCTTGTAGGATTGTTGAACCTCTAACAATATTATATAATCAGTCATGAGAAGAATCAAAGTTACCCTGTGAATGGAAAGAGGCACAAATCAGTGCAATTTTCAAAAAAGGAAATAAATCATTAGCAGGAAACTACAGGCCAGTTAGTTTGACATCCCTAGTATGTAAGACAATGGAAAAGCTAATCAGAATGTACATTGTTGATTATATGAAATCAAATAGTCTTATCAGGAATAAGCAGTATGGATTTATACAGTCAGGTCCATAAATATTTGGACAATGATACAGTTGTCGTCATTTTGGCTCTGTACACCACCACAATGGGTTTTAAATGAAACAATGAATACCTGCTTAAAGTGCAGACTCTCAGCTTTCATTTAAGGCTTTTTTCAAAAATGTAGTATGAACCATGTAGGAATTACAACCATTTCTTCACACAGTCCCCCAA
>NC_065529.1:2370432-2379134 GCF_006386435.1 Epinephelus moara
CTACACGGTTCATACTACATTTTTGAAAAAAGCCTTAAATGAAAGCTGAGAGTCTGCACTTTAAGCAGGTATTCATTGTTTCATTTAAAACCCATTGTGGTGGTGTACAGAGCCAAAATGACGACAACTGTATCATTGTCCAAATATTTATGGACCTGACTGTATCTGGAAGATCAACTACACTTCAGCTTCTCTCGGTTCTTGACAAGTGGTCTGCAGCTTTGGATAGAGGACAGTCTGTTGATTGCATATATATGGACTTCTAAAAAGCTTTTGATACAGTTCCCCATAAAAGACTACTGTCAAAACGAAAATCCTATTGTATAGATGACAGAGTTACAGACTGGATACAGGGCTTTTTAAGTAATAGGAAACAACAGGTGGTGGTAAATGGTGCCACTTCTGTCTGGAAACCGGTGACCTCTGGAGTTCCACAGGGATCTGTGTTGGGGCCTGTACCGTTTGTTGTTTATATAAATGATTTACCAGATATGTTACAATCTGAGGTGTATCTTTTTGCAGACGATACTAAAATATTTAGAATAATTACTAAGGACACCGACACAGCCCATCTTCAAGAAGATCTCCATAGGATGAGTAACTGGTGTGATGATTGGCTATTGAAATTAAATTCAGAAAAGTGTAAACATTTACACACTGGGAAATCTAACGACAATAAAATTAATTATACTATTGGAGAACTGGTGGTCCAGCATGTGGATGAGGAAAATGACAAAGGTGTAGTGGTCGACAGGTCACTTGAATTCCACACACACATATCAGAAAAAGTTAAAAAGGCAAACTCCACGCTGGCGATCATAAGAAGAACCTTTCAAAATTTATGTAGGGAAATATTTTTGCCATTATATAAATCCCTGGTGAGATCACATCTTAAATTTGCAAGCTCGGTCTGGTGTCCTTATAAATTAAAATATATAGAAAAGATTGAGAAGGTTCATAGGAGAGCTACTAAATTAGTCCCAGGTCTCAGAGAGATGTCATATGAAGAGAGGTTAAGAAAATTGCAACTACCAACTTTAGTATACAGGAGACATAGAGGAGACATGATCGAGGTTTATAAGCTTGTTCATGGAATATATGATACCACACTTGAGTCTGTTGTAAACTTTTGGTGTAGTCAGTACGAGTTAAGAGGGAACTCCCTAAAATTATTTTCACTAAGGTGTTTTTCTGAAAAGAGAAAAAACCTTTTTCACACTTGGTGCTGTAAAGGCATGGAATGAGCTCCCAGAGGATGTGATGCGGGCTCTTTCAGTTAACTCTTTTAAACACAGGCTGGATAGATTCTGGTCAACAAAGGCTGTTCTGTGTGATTATAGAGCTGATTTGTGGTTATGAACTAATGGGATTTAACTACGTGTATTTTGGTACTGTATTGTATGATTTTGTTTTGTGCGTGCGTGGAGTCTGGTGGAGAGGATTTATGTCCTGTACAGGGGCAATTCTAGGATCAGAGGTTTAGGGGTGCTGAGCACCCAGAGAGCTGCCCGGCCAGGCAAGATAAATTTTACTGTTTTGTACATTTTAACTCAATTTCATTCCCACATTTGTGAAAGAAAACACTTTTTGGGAAAGTCTGACTAAACCATCAAATCCGGGGGGGTGCTGTTTTTGTTGTTAAAATATTACGTTTCAACCAAGTATTGTATGGTTTTGACACTTTTCTAGCTTGTTAAAAAGGGACAATTTTCCGGTTGACCTATTACGTCACAGACCAAACAATCTACAAGCAAGTTATCTACGGTTAGTTAGCGGCAAACTGAAGAATAATTTCTAGGGATGCACCGAATATTCGGTAACCGAATATATTCGGCCGAATATTGCAAAAAAACACACATTCGGTATTAGGTGGAATAAGTTAAAAGCAAGGCCAAATAATAGCGGCGTGTTTTGATAACGCAATCAAACAGCGTCCGTGACGGGCAGAGTAAAATGTCGGCAGTGTGGTGATCCGCCCGTCACGGCACTCGCATTTGCGACTAAAAATAGTTTTGAGCGAGTAAAATAGGCTTAAATCATTCAGCACGCTGTGCGAGCAGCCTACAGATTTCAACCACCAGCAGAAACGAAAGGGGAATCCCATCGGTTGTGGGTTGAACGGGGGTCACAGACACAGACAGTAATGTTTTCCTGTCAAATACGGCGGCCATCGGCTTACCGCGATGGAGAAGTCGGCTCCAATAATATCCTCTTCTTGGCGTGTGGACTGCCCAGAAGTACCTGAACAGCCAAGCCAGCCGAACACAGGTATGTGATGTGTCAGAGGAGAAACGAGCCGTTCACATTACTCTTTCTGGCAGTAACGGCCCACAAACCTCACCACACTTTAGGGACTGTTCTTTACTTATGAAGGGACTGTCAGGGGAGGAGGGTGGCTGGTTGATTCTTATTTTATTTATTTATTTTATTTTGATCCCCCCCTATGTTAATCACTTATTGATGCTGTTTTTGAAGTATGAATAAGTCAATAAGTAATTTATTCCATTGAAATATCAGTGATGTATTATAGAAAAGTGATTTATCTTTTTATAAATGACAAAAGGCACGTCTGCCTCATTTTCGCTGTGGTATTGTGATACTACTCAGAACCATGATAATTTCATTGGTATCGTACAGTGGGTCCCAATATTGGTACCCTGACAACACTAATCTGGAGGGGGTTCATCTGCAAAAACTAATATTATTCGGCTTCGGCCACAAATTTTCATTTTGGTGCATCCCTAATAATTTCACAGCTCTGTACATTTCATCTGTCTAAAAATGCACGGCTGGGGCGTCGGTGGCTTAGTGGTAGAGCAGGCGCCCCATGTACAAGGCTGTTGCCGCAGCGGCCCGGGTTCGAATCCAGCCTGTGTCCCTTTGCTGCATGTCATCCCGCCCCTCTCTCTCTCCCCCTTTCACGCTTACCTGTCCTGTCCATTAAAGGCAAAATGCCTAAAAATATCTTTAAAAAAAAATGCACGGCTCTAGATGCATTTAATGCTGTACGACCTCCAGGTCAAAGCCCAAGGTGGAAACTGTGGAGCATGCTTAGAACGCCTCGGCCAGTGTGAGTCAGATTGACTCCACACTGCTGTGGAGCATGCATTAGGAATTCAACTCCCAATCACATTATCTGGCTGTGTTTAGTCCAACTTTGAGAAATTTGATTTAATAGGATTTCAGTCGGACTAACATGTTTACATGTATTTAAGAGTCCAGTTCTAGTTGGACTAACATGATAAATCAATTTTCTCTAATGTCATATAAACATACTGACTGTAACAAAGTATCATTGTTCCCCTGGGTCTAGACTAGGGTTGCAGCGGTATACCGGTTTTATGGTATACCATGATATGGGAGTTGATAGTTATTATACCATGTACATTTGCTTATTCATGATACTGAAAAAAAATGCAACTTGACGGAGGATCTCACCTTTAACTTATTTTCAAAGGGGAGACTTTGTACACATACTTATGTTAAAAAAATGTTTCAAGCTTGTATTATAGTAATAAAACATTTGTATAACCAATAGTAACCCTTTTTTTTCATTCCTTTAAGGGTCACTCTGACTGATAATAATAATTCTGTAATATTCTGCAGTACAATGAAACTGCAGTATTTCCTGAGATGGTTATCATACCATGAAAATCACATATCGTTGCAACCCTAGTCTGGACTAAATGAACAGAACTACAAGTGTTAAGGCACCCTCAGTGTTTAATAAGGGAATATTGCACAGTTTAAACAATTTCAAACAAGTTGCACCACATATAAGTTCTTAAAGTAGTTCTTAAGGGCAATCCATTCAGTATCATTGAAACATTTTATTCCTGTAAACCTCATGGTTGCACAGGAGAAACAGTAAGGGAATCAATTAATTATTAAGGATTCGAATGTTGTTGGGACATTTTGGTCTAGACAAAAGTGGTGGACTGACAGACAGACAGACAGACACTGCTATCCTCACAGCTGTTCTGTTACAAACATTACATAACACTGTATTTGCTGTTGTTGCTTCAGTAAAGAGTTAGTTAGTTAGTGAGCAAATATTGTGTTTCCTGTTAATCAGTGGTGTCGCTGACGATTCCATCTCTTTTTGCCTATCTAAACACTCCAAATGAGTTACCAGATGTCAGTTTGTTCTCACCCTGGGGGCTGTGTAATGTGTATTTTTAGCTTAGAGTCCTCATAGAGCGACTCTGTACTTCATGTGTCTCAATGAAGTTTTAGAAAAGTCCATGCATTTCAACTGTTGCAACATGAGCAATGCATGGATCATAAGGCAGTTTCTCTATATATCACTACAGTTTATACACAACCATGAGTTTAAAATGACACCACAGCTATTTCTCTCACAAGTTCATGCAAGTTAGAAATACAATAATAGTCTTCTTTTTTTTCCGCTTATCCCAGGGGGTCTGGGATTGTCCAACACAATGTATGCACGACTGGCTGAGATCACCTCATTAGACGGCTCTATTGCCGTAACACTGGCTGCACATCAAGCCATTGGACTGAAGGTAAAAATCACACAGTGTAACAGAGTTGTAAATGAAACTTTATGTTTTGTTAGAAAAACTCCTCTCCTCACCTGGCTCATCATCTGCATATATGTTCTGTGGAGAAAATGCAGTGACAGTTTTAGTTTATGATGACATGATTGGTGTTGTAACAGTGAGGAAGGTATTTGGCTGATTCCTTTGTGATTGGCTAACAGCTGTTTGGTGTTTTAGGGAATTCTGATAGCAGGAAATGAAGCCCAGAAGCAGAAATATCTTCCCAAACTGGCCTCAGGAGAACACATCGCAGCTTTCTGCCTCACAGAGCCTGGAAGGTAATCTCACTGAAAAATTATTTACATCTCATTTAGTGCAGTTGTGGCTGTGGCTTAGGAGGGAGAGCAGGTCGTCCAAACTGCTTCCAATGGCTGTGCCATCAGTGTATGAATGTGTGTGAATGGTTAACTGATGAGCAGGTGGCAACTTGTACAGAGCTTCAGCCACCAGTGTGTGTGTGTGTATGTGAATGGGTGAATGTAGCGCTGTAGTGTAAAAGCACTACTGAAGACTAGAAAGGTGCTAAGGTGTTAAGTGCTTTACCATTTAACAAGTCAATTTTTTTTCACAGTGAGCTACAGGTATGATAATACATTGGATTTATATAGCACTTTTTTGGATACTCAGAGACGCTTTAGAAAGAACAACGAAACAAATTAAAAAAACAATACAGAGATGAAATAATCCTTAAGCAGGGAAACGATGCAGAGAGAAGGAAGAACACCGTTTTTTAAAGGTTTTAGGCCGTTTTGAAGAGGTGTGTTTTAAGGGATTTCTCGAAGGTGGAGAGTGAGGAGGACTCTCTGATGTATTTAGGGAGTGAGTTCCAGAGGGTGGGAGCAGCAATGGAGAAAGCCCTTTCATGGGTTAGTGTGGGTCCTGGTCGGGAGAACATTCCTCAACATTCTTCATGAATTGAAGTAAATGAGGACCACGTTAAACAACAGCAATACCGTATCAAAACATCTGTATACAAACTCTCACACAACTCTTGCAGTATAATCCAAGTATCATTTATCCAGTTGTTTGTTCAGGACCTCACTAAAGTGATACAGTTTTTAACATTCCACGTACGAGCAGCAACCTGAGCGTGCCTGGGCACATGTGTGTGTGAGCTCCGCTTGAGCAGAATTCAAAAGCACATGTGTGCCCATGCACACTATTCAGCCATACTTGGGACTGTTTTTACTGACATGTTTTAAATCCTAATTTTTTAGCAAAAATGGATGTGTTTGTGAAGTACTTAACATACAACTGGATAATTTAGATTTGGATTACGCTGCATGAGTTGTGTGAGAGTTTTTGGTCTGTGGAGCGAAGCCACAGAAAAAAGACGTACAGTTGCAATCAAAATTATTCAACCCCCATTGCATATTAGGCTTATTGGCAAAATGTAAAATTTTTCAGCTGTTTGCAATAAACAAAGTAGACAAGAACAGTTGAAATAGTTTAATAAAACTAATATTACCATGGTTTTTATCCAAATTCAACACGAAATGCTACTTTTAACCGCTACTGCAGTCTCAAAATTATTCAACCCCCTGTTTCAAGCACACCTAGTGCAACTAATCAAGGGCTTCATTAGTTCAGGTGTGCTTGAGATAGAACACATAAATACCTGGACTGGCTAGGGGTTTGTTGAGAGTGACGTTTGATTGCATGTTAGAAATATGGCTAAGTCAAAAGAATTGTCCAGAAAGTTCAGAGAAGAAATCATTGCCTTGCACAAACAAGGAAAAGGATACAAAAAGATAGCAAAAGCTCTGAATGTTCCTAGAGATACAGTTGGAAGCATAGTTCGCAAGTTCAAAGTTAAAGGAACAGTGGCTACACTACCTGGACGTGGCAGAAAGAGGAAACTATCAGCGGCTGCCACCAGATTCCTGAGGAGGCAAGTGGTCAAAAACCCTCGAGTGACTGCAAAACACCTGCAGCAAGACTTGGTGGCAGCAGGCACTGAGGTTTCAGTTTGTACAATAAGGCGCATACTAAACACTGAAGGGCTCCATGCCCGGACTCCAAGACGTACACCACTACTGACCCAAAAGCACAAGAAAAGTCGGCTCCAATATGCTCAAAACCATATAAATAAGCCACAGAAGTTTTGGAATTCTGTTCTGTGGAGCGATGAAACAAAACTGGAACTTTTCGGGCCTATGGAACAGCGGTATGTCTGGAGGAAGAAGAATGAAGCATATGCTGAAAAGAACACCCTGCCTACAGTGAAGCATGGCGGTGGCTCAGTGATGCTCTGGGGCTGCTTTGCTGCCTCTGGCACTGGAAACCTGCAGCGTGTGGAGGGCACGATGGATTCAGTCAAGTATCAGGAAATCTTAGGTAAAAACGTCATGTTGTCTGTGAGGAAGCTGAAGCTTGGGCGTCATTGGACCTTCCAACAGGATAATGATCCCAAGCATACCTCAAAGTCCACCAAGGCTTGGTTTCAGAAGAAGAAATGGAAGATTCTAGAGTGGCCGTCACAGTCGCCTGACTTGAACCCCATAGAAAATCTCTGGTGGGATTTGAAGAAGGCGGTTGCAAAACGCACACCCAAGAATATTACTGAACTGGAGGCCATTGCCCATGAGGAATGGGCTGAGATTCCTCAGGAACGCTGTCTGAAGCTGGTGTCTGGCTATGCATCACGTTTGCAGCAGGTCATAACAGCAAAAGGGTGCTCTACTAAGTACTGAAGATGCTTGTCATGAAGGGGTTGAATAATTTTGAGACTGCAGTAGTCATTAAAGGTAGCATTTTGTGTTGAATTTGGATCAAAACCCTTGTAATATTGGTTTCATTGAACTACTTAAACAGTTCTTGTGTAATGTGTTTATTGCAAACAGCTGAGAAATTGTATATTTTGCCAGTAGGCCTAATATGCAATGGGGGTTGAATAATTTTGATTGCAACTGTAGCGAACATATGTGCGCGGGCATTTCATGAGAGAAGTTGTCAGTCTTGTCCAATGGCGGATTGGCAATGGGGACGTTCGGGACGAATCCCAATGGGCCAGTCACCAAGTGGGCCGATGGGGCTGGCCCGGTGAGACTAGTGAATGTCAAGCTAGTTGCTTGGTTCTAGCTGTCAGTGCTGCAATGCGCATCCCTCTCATGTTTGTTTGCTGTGAGATGTTCAGAGGGAATGTAGGTGTCAATCTTATGTTTTGATGCTTGAAGGAGGAGATAAGAGTGGCTTCTTCCAATATGAAAGAGGCTCTCGTTTTTCTTGAAATCTGATTGGCTCAGCCGCAGTCATCAGTCATTACTCATGGCAGACCAGGCTAGTTTGACCGTTAGACAGAAAACATGGATAAAAATGGTAAAAAAAGAAAGGGTGGCGTGGAAAAACTAGAATAAAAAAACTTAAATCTTTAAAAGAAGCGGCAGCAAAGTGCTCCAAAATAACTGACCTGTCTGGCCGCGGCGTTGGTCGACGGGCCGAGGCTGGTGTGGGACTTTTTTGTTGTAGTAATAAGTTGACTAAAAGTTGACTATAGGGCCTATTGCCCAATTTATAGCTCCATAGTTCATGGCTGTGAGCCATTAAGATATAAATTGGGCTTAAATACAAGAGCAGGGCTGGGCAGGACAGGGCAGGCAATTATTTTGTGCATAAAATTAGGATAGAGTCATATGCTCTTATTTTAAGTTAAATAATAAGGACATAGCCATTTGTGGCCAATTTATTATTGCATTTATTTTATAGTCTGGAACTGCTGATTTTCTTATGCAGTTGATTCTGAGGACAGTGTTTGTGTAGTGTGTACAAGCATATAGAGTATTATAGGTAGGAACATGTGGGCCGGTGCGTGGGCCGGTGCGCCTGAATGTCCCGGGCTGAATTTGTGTCCCAGTCCGCCCCTGGTCTCGTCTCTTATACAACATATGTGAACATGTAAAGATACTTTATTTGCACTTAAAGGACAACTTCGGTATTTTTCAACCTGGGCTCTATTTCCCCATGTGTATGTGTGCGTATGATTCATGGGTACCACTCGTTCTAAAATTGGTTCAGTATTGAGCCGCGAAACGAGCTAAAATGGTAATGGGGGCAAATGCGTCCCGTAGAAAAGTGCTTTTTTTCGCCACTGACCGGTTCAGATCGCCAGTGTTATCTCTGTAGATAGCATATTGTAGCGGC
>NC_065529.1:2379325-2386266 GCF_006386435.1 Epinephelus moara
GATCTGAACCGGTCAGTGGCGAAAAAACACACACTTCACACACACATACTCATTTACAATACCGAGCGGGGACGCCCTCCGCCTTTCTGCTCCAACACTGACTGACAGCTGACTCCACTCATTCACACTCACCACTGCCCCAAATACCGAAGTTGTCCTTTAATTATACATTCATACTTTTGTTTTGTGCAATCTTAAAATTCTGCATGTGACCACCACTAGAGTCAGTCTAAAAGACATCAGATATGAGCATTTGGAAGCTCATTTTTCCACCAAAAAAACAAAAAAAACAATTGAGGAGCATAACCCCGGGACCCCCTAGCAGGTGCCGGGTCTCGTATCCTTCTCACCTTTTTCACCCCTGACCCATTTTCATGCCTGATGCTTGCCTTTTTTCGGACTCTTTGTTCACTGTGGAGGCATGTGAGAAAAACATTTTCTTCAGGAATTTAACACATGGTGAGTAATTTATATACAACTGGTATACTATACAAATGTTGCAGGTAAAGTATCCTTTAAAACTGACCTGTGGAGTAAAAAACAGTTATGTTTCTTACCTAAGCAACTTTTAGTATTATTTTCAAAGCTTCTTCATAAATTTTCCAAGTCCACCTGAAATTAAAAGCATTTTTTTTTAAAAGATATTTTTTGCCTTTAATGGACAGGACAGTTAAGTGTGAAAGGGGGAGAGAGAGAGGGGATGACATGCANGTAAAAAACAGTTATGTTTCTTACCTAAGCAACTTTTAGTATTATTTTCAAAGCTTCTTTAATGGACAGGACAGTTAAGTGTGAAAGGGGGAGAGAGAGAGAGGGGATGACATGCAGCAAAGGGCCCCAGGCTGGACTCAAACCCGGGCCGCTGCGGCAAGAGCCTTGTACATGGGGCGCTGCTCTACCCCTAAGCCACCGACGCCCCATTAAAAGCATTTTTATGCCTCCATGCTGGTGATAGCCATGGCCAGAGGAGTTATGTTTTTGGGGTGTCAGGCGCATCATTGTGATTGCAGTATCTCAAGAACACCTGAAGGGAATTTCTTAAAATTTGGAACAAGTGTCCACTTGGACTCAACAATGAACTAATTGGTTTTTGGTGGTCAAGGGTCAAAGGTCAAGGTCACTGTGACCTTGTCTGTCTCATTCTTGTAAATGTGATATCTCAATAATACCTTGAGGGAAATTCTTAAAATTACTTAAAACACTTACTTGGACTCAAGGATGAACTGAACTGGTGAACTTCAGGTTGAAGCACCATGTGAAGACGTGTGGGAGGCTAGAGCTCTGCTAGAACTTTATTTTTTGTAATTGTAACCGCTCTTCAGTCACTTATTCACATTTCCCATTTGAGTAAGACTATCTGAAATAATTTTAGGAACGAGACTGCAGCACAGTAATCCTAACATGCCCAATACACGGAAAAAACACGGGAGTCTATCATGGCAGCCACCAAAAACGAGCTAGCAGAGAGCAGCGAATGGGCAATTCTCTGCGAGATAAGAAGGTTGAAAACAGAGCTACTTCTGAAAATTGATGAGAAAGCCAGAAAACAAGGAGAACAACTCAGGAATTTAAAAATGCAATGGAACAAGTAGGCTGCAGGGTTGCTGCTTTGGAGGCTCATGTGGCCTCCTTCCACTACCACCCTGCAGCAAGAGGTAACCCTGCTAAAACGGGCCGTTGCTAATTTGGAAGAGAAGAACGAGGATTTGGAAGCGAGGTCGTGATGTTGTAACCTGCAAATACTTGATGTAAAGGAGAGATGGGAAGAAGGAAAAAATAACAGAGTATATGGTGCAGCTACTGAAAGTGTCGCTGGGACTGGAGAAAACACCTGTGCCAGACCGGGCGCACTGCCACCAGCCAGCCAGAGCATTTGTAGTGAAATGCCATTACTTCCAAGAATGTGAGCTACTGATGAAAAAGGCAATACAGAAGAAAGACATTGTTTCCCCTGATGGAGACATGATCCACATCCAACCGGACTTCACCCAGAGGGTCGCTCGGCAGCGGGCTGCATTTAACGAGGTACGAGGGATGCTGAGGCGCTGGGACGGGATATGATACGGCTTGTTCTATCCGGCAGAGTTGAGATGGAGTGAGATGGACTTTCAAGCACCCTAAACAAGCCAAGACATTTGTGGAGGAGAACTGGATGCCACGGGCATAATAAAAATATGAGTCCTGAGCTGATTATGACCTAGTTTTTGGGATGCTGAAGGCAGTCACTCATACAGAAGAAGGCAGACAATATGTGCATTATAACAGACTTTAAATAATTTAATTGTTGGCAGGATTGTTGCCTACAAGTTATCTTCATTTCTGCATTAAATTATTAAGTCACCTGTATCAACATAAAGTTAGGCTAATGTCCATACTCCTCTCCATGGTTTTGGAGGTCTCTTTCTGTTTATAAGATAAAGATACTGGGCACATTGGCTTTCAGATTCTTATTACAATTATTGTATTTACTGTCTTTTCTTTCTTTTTTCCCCCTCTCCATTTGAATTTCAAATTTGAAAGGGACCCCAATTTTTTGTAAACTGACCATAATATTTCGATCGTGATGGAGGTCAATGGGGACACAAATACGTAAGATTAAAATTTTTCACGTAAGGTTTTGCGGTTGCAGCTTGACATATTATACTTGTTACATGTTCTGGTTGAGACTCTGGCCTGTTAGGTGAGTTATTCTGCAAGTCATGTTAGAGACTACGGCTGGAGGCACTAGCAGCCCCTATAGATTAGAGACTGGCCTCACTGTTTTGTGTGAATATATGTTGTGCATAATTTGTTTTTTGGGGTTTTGTTTTTTTTGCCTTTTATTTTTTTTAATTTTGTTTTATTTTTTATTTTTTTGCCAGACACTCACTTGGAACTGCCCCCACACCCCCACTCAGGGAACCAATGATATGTTTAGAGAGAGGGAACAATGAATGCCAGGTAACAGGGATACTGTGATGATAAGTTGGAACTGTCGGGGTCTGAATCACCCAGTTAAACAAAATATTTTCTCCTATCAGCAAATTAAAGGGAGACATACTTTTTTTTCCAGGAGACTCATTTGGTTCCCAAGGATCATAACAGAGTTAAAAGAAGTGGTTTTTCAAAAAATCTCACTCCACATTCACTGTCAAGAGCAGAGGTACAGCCATTCTTATACATAGGGATGTCTTGTTTGATGTAGTTCAAGTAACAGCAGACAAAGATGGTCCGTTTGTAATGATCCAAGGAAAATTATTTAATTCTCCAGTAGTATTGGTGAACCTGTATGCCCCTAATTGGGATAATGTGGAATTTTTCAGAAATCTTTTTACTCAATTTCCAGACCTACACAGCCAGCAATTTATCATAGGAGGAGATTTTAATTCTGTATTACATCCAAACTTAGACCAGTCAAAACCCACACCTGGAGCATTAAATAAATCTTCTCATTATGTGAGGGACTTCTTCCAGACTTATGGAATAATTGATGCTTGGAGATATAAATACCCTAAATCTAGACAATACTCATTTTTTTTCACCAGTGCATCAGTCATATTCTAGAATTGATTTTCTTTTTATGGATGAAAGAATGTTACCCCTGTTAATGGAGCTATATGTAAGAAATCTAAAGCAAATAGTCGTAAAATCATCCTAATATGTCATAGAGACTAAGGAATAATGTTCATATAACATACTGATCTCACGGACAACAATAGTACAGCCAGAATATTCGCATTAAAAAAACATTTTTACAGTCTGCAAATCATGTTTATGTTTTGAATTTGTGTTTTGGCCTGTTGCGCCACCCACCGCCGTTTACCAGTCACGCAGTCAGTAGAGTCTCAGCATCAGTTACAGTTACAACTGAGCTACAGCAGCACAACAAGCAGCATTAGCAGTGTCCCGGTACATAGCATTAGCAGCCGGCTTCTCCTCCGCTGTATCCCGGTAGCAGCGTTAGCAGTGTCCAGGTACATAGCATTAGCAGCCGGCTCCTCCTCAGCTGTATCCCAGCAGCAGCGTTAGCAGCAGAGAAGCCGGACTTGCTCGAACGGTCGGCTGGAAAACCGAAGATCAAGGACGCGGCGACGCGGCCCTGCCACGGCAGCCGCCCGTGGGCAAACAAATCAGTCTCCAGCGTGCCGCTGTCCAGCAACCTCGAATCTGTAGGGGCGGGGGGGCGGACACGACTCGCGGCAGTATTTTGAATTTGAGTGCAGTAACCGTTTTGGCCACATTCTTACATACAGCGCCTTTAAAGTCTTGTGAATATACAGGCATAATAATTTCAGATCACAGCCCAGTTTGCATGAAGCTTTGCTTTCCAAATAACAGAAATACCAAATCTATGTGGAGACTTAATCCAAGACAACTAACAAACAAGACGTTTGTGGCTTTTGTGTCCTCTCAAATAGACTTCTTTCTACAGACAAACCAGACACCAGATGTGACTGTGCAGACACTCTGGGAGGCAATGAAGGCTTTTCTATGGGGCCAGATAATCCTCCTACAATGCTAATAGAAATAACATATGAACAGAAAGGGTTAATTCACTTATCACTCAAATAAATGCTATAGATCAGGAACATTCACTGACCCCCTCAACTGACCTCTACAGGAAACTTGTAGCTCTGCCTCTGTAAACAGAATTTGACACTTTAAGTACAGAATCAGAGGAAGAATGTTTTTTGAAATCAAGGCAGAGAGAATATGAATATGGTGAGAGAGCGAGTAAATTACTCTGCCATCAACTGAGACAATCTGTCAAAGCTGCATAGGTGAGGTACAAACAACTCAAGGTGATCAATTAGATATTAATAATGAATTTAAGAAATTCTATGAAGAGCTCTACACATTGGAGTCCGAAGAAAATATTGAAATAAATAATTTCCTTGACAAATTTGAATTTCCAGTCATCTGTGAACAAGAAACAGAAAATCTTGATCAACCTATACCATCAAAAGAAATTGAATCGCAATCACACAAATGAGAAGTGGCAAGGTACCTGGGCCAGATGGGTTCCCCATTGAATTTTATAAAAAATTTTTACATAAGTTAGCCCCCGTCCTAAGTGAAGTGTTAACAGAAACATTTGAAAAGAAATTACTACCTCCTAGCATGACAGAAGCTATAATTTCGGTAAATTTGCTTTCTAGTGATTACAAAATTTTAACTAAGATTCTTGCGGTCAGACTTGACAAGGTGATGAACTCCATAATACACCCTGACCGATCAGGATTCATTTCAGGGCGACAACTTTCCGGTAATTTACGCAAATTATTTAACATTCTGTATACGTCTGGTGACTCCTTGTCTCCAGAGGTGATTATTTCTCTTGATGCCCACAAAGCGTTTGATCGAATAGAGTATAATTATCTGTTCACAGCTTAAACTAAATTTGGTTTTGGCCCGGCATTTTGCTTTTGGATTGAAATCCTCTATCCCGCTCCAAGGGCCTGTATTAGAGCAAATAAAATATCTCTAATTATTTCGCCCTCTAGCGAGGGACCTGACAGGGGTGCCCCCTGTCCCTGCTCCTTTTTGATATAGCTATTGCTATGCTACTGGTGATAGCATGAGGAATGACGCAGAGTTGAAGGGGGTCAGTAGGGGGACCAGACCCACAAATTATCCTTGTATGCTGATGTACGCTGATTTTGTTTCTTTCTCAAGCTGACATTTCAATCCCTAGAGCCCTAGACATAATTACTAATTTTGGCAAAATTTCAGGCTACAAAATCAACCTGTCCTAGAGCATCGTGTTCCCAGTTAATGCTCAGGCACACTCCATGAACTTTGACAAATTCCTATTTAAACTAGCTCATGATACCTTTACCTACCCGGGGATCTCAGTAACACGCAAATTTAAAAATTTATTTAAATACAATCTGAAATCAGCACTATAGAGTGCCAAACATGATCTAAACCGATAGTCATCGCTCCCTATTTCTTTAGCTGGTAGAGTAAATTCTGTCAAGATGAACATCTTGCCACAGTTTTTGTTTCTCTTTTAAATAATACCTATTTTCATCACAAAGTCTTTTTTGGACGAATGTATTTCATCTTTTATCTTGAACAAATCCAACCCAAGGATTAGGAAATTATTCCCAGAGCAAAAGAAGGCAGATGGGGGCTTGGCATTGCAAAACTTTTTATATTATTATTGGGCCTCCAATATCCACAAGATGGTTTATTGGGTATCACATTTTTACCACAGTAATGGACCAGTGTGGCCTGAGATGGAACAGGCATCGTGTAGTCCAGTATCTTTAACGTCTATACTCACCTCATCTATGCACCACTACCTCTCAGCAAGAAAATCCTGACAAATCCTATTGTGATTAACACATTGAAAATATGGTCTCAGTTTAGATCTCACTTTAAGTACACACAGGCACTCTCTCTAATGCCTATTACAGGTAATGCCCTGTTCCCACCATCTCTCCTAGACTTGGCCTTCAAACTGTGGTTTAAAGGAGCTATATGTAAGAAATCTAAAGCAAATAGTCGTAAAATCATCCTGTTCATATAACATACTGATCTCACGGACAACAATAGTACAGCCAGAATATTCGCATTTAAAAAACATTTTTACAGTCTGCAAATCATGTTTATGTTTTGAATTTGTGTTTTGGCCTGTTGCGCCACCCACCGCCATCTACCAGTCACGCAGTCAGTAGAGTCTCAGCATCAGTTACAGTTATGACTAAGCTACAGCAGCACGGCAGCAGCGTTAGCAGTGTCCAGGTACATAGCATTAGCAGCCGGCTCCTCCTCCGCTGTATCCTGGCAGCAGTGTTAACAGTGTCCCGGTACATAGCATTAGCAGCCGGCTCCTCCTCAGCTGTATCCTGGCAGCAGCGTTAGCAGTGTCCCGGTACATAGCATTAGCAGCCGGCTCCTCCTTAGCTGTATCCTGGCAGCAGCATTAGCAGTGTCCCGGTACATAGCATTAGCAG